>NC_059231.1:30375764-30677916 GCF_020615455.1 Coregonus clupeaformis | reverse complement strand
ATTTTTTTTAAGCACTTCAGGGGAAAACAACTGAGTGGCGAAGGAAGAAGGCAGAAATGTTCCCAGTCACTTTTGAGCCCACCAAGTTCAAAGCACCCCAAAAAGGAGGTGGGAGTGCTGAGAGGAGGAGGCCTGGGGTTTCGGGGACAGACACCTATGTGTGTTCATGTCCTTTGAAGGTTAGACCGTTTTCATAATACTGTATCATCTAAAGGCACAGCGGAGCGCTAGCCTACACTATTCCCCTTTTTTTTGTCCGACTAATGTCTTGACTTTGAACAATTAGAGTACTATTGCTGAGCTGAAATTGAATAATTTTTTAACATTTGTAAGATATCTGATCTTGTGATGAGGTAATGTAATCCAGATTACAAAACGGAGCCGAAATGAAAATGCCCTGTTAAATTAAAAATCAGACTTGTTCTGTGGTGTAGCTTGTTCAGCTTGTAGCCATTTTTCACACTAAGTGTTTCCCAAATGGCATCCTATTCACTAGTGCACTAATTTTAGCAATGGGTCCTGGTCAAAAGTAGCGCACAACAAAAGGGAATAGGATGTCATTTTGGACACGGACTTAGATCATTCCTTATGTGTAAGTAGCAAGCGTTATTTCCATAATGTGGACCTTTTGTTCAACACAGAATAATTTATGTGGTTTTTTTGGCTTTGTATTTGTATTTATTAAGGATCGCCAAGGCAGCAGCTACTCTTCCTGGGGTCCAGCAACATTAAGGCAGTTATATACAGTTTACAATATTACATGACATTACATTTCATAACACTTTACCCAATACGTTTAGTGTGGCTTTGAATGATTGTGTATATATAGTTATCATCATTGCCATTTTCATTACAATTATTGTAATATAATCTATTATTAACATGTGATGTCAAACATTTACGCCTCTTATGTTAATATGGAACGATAACCCGTGAAGCGCTTGAGATAAGGATTACAAAATATACTGTGAGGAAGGACCGGGTTTAACATATTCTGCTGATATTATTACATAAATAAGTGTAATGTTGTTTGATGATAATTATTTTATGTTGTTATTTTTGCATTCAATGGCATGAGAAGGAATGTCAGTATCAGTGATCTGTAGGTTATACCAGCATGTCCACCCAGCTCAGTAAATCTTAATTCAATCAAATAGTTTTACAGTTACTTTTTGTAATGATCAAACATAAATTACGAACAGTCTAAAAATAGCGGGTAGGCTTCTCTAAAAGGAATAGTAAATGACACCACATAAGTAAATGATACCGCATAACCATCACCAAGACAGGTTTTGACTTAACCCAACCCTTATTGGTTACATATGTCAAATTAACCAATTAACCAATCAACGTCCTCCAATCGAGATGAACCAACCAACCATGGTTTCCATTAACCTATCACCTTTCTCCCCTGTTGTAGGTTTGGAACTGCCCTTCATGATGATGCCCCACCCCCTGATCCCTGTTAGCTTGCCCCCTGCTTCTGTTTCCATGGCAATGAGCCAGATGAACCACCTCAGCACCATCGCCAACATGGCCGCCGCCGCACAGCAGCAGAGCCTGCCCTGCAGAATGGTCACCTCAGTCATCAAAGTAAGCTATAATAATAATAATAATAATAATAATAATAATAATAATAATAATAATAATAATAATAAGCATAAGCATAAGCATAATAACTATAAAGTAAGACATTATATGACAGTGTTTCCCAATCCTGATATTTGGGACCCATAAATGTGTTAGTGCTAGGGCAAAAATAAATATGTACACCCCTTTGGGTCCCCAGGACCAGGATTGGAAAACACTGTTATATTCAAACATGGAAGATGTGGCACAGCAACAGAGCCTGCCCTGCATAATAGTCACCTCAGTCATCAAGGTAAAGTGGCAGAATAGACACAAACTGTGTATAACAAATATACAGCTCTAGGCATTTAAAGTAATTTTTCATTAACTTTTGACTGCGATGAAGGACAGGGAAGCACTATGGAAATGGCCAATTGATTACACAGCATCTACTTTCATGGACCTCATTTGTCACTGATGTCCCTCTGTCATTGACAGGAGCGTGTCCCAGATAGTCCATCCCCCGCCCCTTCCTTAGAGGACGGCAGGAGGCCCGGCAGCCACCCATCGTCCCACCGCAGCAGCAGTGTCTCCAGCTCGCCGGCCCGCACAGAGAGCTCCTCAGACAGGATACGTACGTCCCCTTATTCCCTTCCCATGCAACGAGTCAGACTGGCTAACTGCGTGTTCAGTGCCGCAAGTAAACAAACCAACCCTGCTAACCCAATTGTGTTGTTGTTGTTGTTGCTGTTGTTGTTGTACTGAACTGATAGAAAAACTGATTTTAGAGTTGGAATTTTGTATTGCTCTTTGATCCTGGGCGTGTAGGTTTTTGTTCCAGCCCAGTGGTTACACACCTAAATCAACTACTCAAGTTCTAGATGATTCATTTGATGGTAATACACTTTATCAGTTGTATCAGGTATATTAGTGCTGGGCTGGAACAAAACCCTGCACACTGTGGGTCCCTAGCACCAGGACTGAAGAACAGTAATTTTGAGTCGTCCACATGTTTAAAATACAAAATGTGTTAGCTAGCTGTTCAGACAGGGCATAGACTTGTGAAATTGAACAGACAAAGACATCTTCTAAATCACCTGTACTACTCTCGCTCTCCTCTCCAGCCATACATCAGAATGGTTTGTCTATGAACCAAATGAACCAAGCTCTGCTGGGCCTCTCCCCAAGCATTCTGCCTGGGCCTAAAGAAGGAGACCTAGCCCATGACATGAGCCACGAAGCAAAGAGGATGCACATCGACAAAGGTAAGACTTGTCCTATTGTAAAACTTTAAAGAGTGACTGAACTTCCTGATTTGGCCTCGTTTTGAAGCTTTGTAATTAAGAAATGCTAACGGCCATGACGGAAGCCAAACAATAGTTGTCTTGGGGGTGTGGTTTGATGTGAATGTTTCTTGGGTGTGTCTTTGCCATTCAATCACAACAAACAATGGCAGTAGTGAGTACAGCAAGGTAAGCTAAGCTAGCTTTGCTATGGAGAAGTTTTGAAGTTAAGGACTTCTCCCTTCCTGACTGACTCACCATTTCAAGATTGTCAAGAGTGTGCAAAGCTGTTATCAAGGCAAAGGGTGGCTATTTGAAGAATCTCAAATATAAAATATATTTTCATGTGTTTAACACTTTTTTGGTTACTACATGATTCCATATGTGTTATTTCATAGTTTTGATGTCTTCACTATTATTCTACAATGTAGAAAATAGTAAAACTGGTACTGTAGGTATTCCTCTTATCTAGGTGGGTGAAGGCAGTGTGTAGTGCAATTGAGATTGCGTCGTCTATGGATCTGTTGGGGTGGTATGCAAATTGGAGTGGGTCTAGGGTGTCTGGGATGGAGTTGATGTGTGCCATAACCAGCCTTTCAAAGCCCTTCCTGATTACAGATGTGAGTACTACAGGGAGGTAGTCATTAGAGTTCTTGGGAACAGGAATTATGGTTGTCAGCTTGAGACGTGGGGATTACAGACTGAGACAAGGCGAGGTTGAAAGTGTTCTGCGGGTGCTCTGAAAACATGCCCTGGAATTCTGTCCGGCCCTGCGGCCTTGGGAGTGTTGACCTGATTAAAAACATTGCTCATGTCGGCCTCCGAGAGTGAAATCAGCCAGTCCTCTGGGTCGGCGGCAGCCCTCGTACAAGGCTCTGTGTTGTTTTTGTCAAAGCGTGCATAAAATGCATTTAGTTTGTCTGGTAGAGAGGTATCATTGGGCAGATCATGGCTGAAGGGGGGACGAGAGAGGGCCTTGTGTGCTTGCTTATGGGTAGAGTAACAGTAGTCTAGGACTTTATCAAATCAAATCATATTTTATTTGCCACATGCGCCGAATACAACAGGTGTAGACATTACCATGAAAT
Source organism: Coregonus clupeaformis (assembly GCF_020615455.1). Taxonomy (NCBI): domain Eukaryota; kingdom Metazoa; phylum Chordata; class Actinopteri; order Salmoniformes; family Salmonidae; genus Coregonus; species Coregonus clupeaformis. The sequence continues at coordinate 30,673,976 of NC_059231.1, read as the reverse complement.
GCTTACTTACAGCCCTTAACCAACAATGCATTATTTTTTTTATAAAAAAGTAAAATAAAACAACAACAACAAAAAAGTGTTGAGAAAAAAGTAAAATAAGATAACAGTAGGGAGGCTATATACAGGGGGGTACTGGTGCAGAGTCAATGTGCGGGGGCACCGGCTAGTTGAGGTAGTTGAGGTAATATGTACATGTGGGTAGAGTTAAACTGACTATGCATAAATAATTAACAGAGTAGCAGCAGCGTAAAAATATGTGGTGGTGGTGGGGGGTGTGGGGGGTGGGGGGTGGGGGGGGGATAGTGCAAATAGTCCGGGTAGCCATGCTTAACTGTTCAGGAGTCTTATGGCTTGGGGGTAGAAGCTGTTGAGAAGACTTTTGGACCTAGACTTGGCACTCCGGTACCGCTTGCCGTGCGGTAGCAGAGAGAACAGTCTATGACTAGGGTGGCTGGAGTCTTTGACAATTTTGAGGGCCTTCCTCTGACACCGCCTGGTATAGAGGTCCTGGATGGCAGGAAGCTTGGCCCAAGTGATGTACTGGGCCGTACGCACTACCCTCTGTAGTGCCTTGCGGTCAGAGGACGAGCAGTTGCCATACCAGGTGGTGATGCAACCAGTCAGGATGATCTCGATGGTGCAGCTGTAGAACCTTTTGAGGATCTGAGGACCCATGCCAAATCTTGGGGGAATAGGCTTTGTCGTGCCCTCTTCACGGCTGTCTTGGTGTGTTTGGACCATGATAGTTTGTTGGTGATGTGGACACCAAGGAACTTGAAGCTCTCAACCTGTTCCACTACAGCCCCGTCGATGAGAATGGGGGCATGCTCAGTCCTCTTTTTTCTCCTGTAGTCTACAGTCATCTCATTTGTCTTGGTCAAGTTGAGGGAGAGGTTGTTATCCTGGCACACACGGCCAAGTGTCTGTCCTCCTCCCTATAGGCTGTCTCATCGTTGTCGGTGATCAGGCCTACCACTGTTGTTTCGTTGGCAAACTTAATGATGGTGTTGGAGTCGTGCCTGGCCATGCAGTCATGGGTGAACAGGGAGTACAGGAGGGGACTGAGCATGCACCCCTGACGGGCCCCCGTGTTGAGGATCAGCGTGGCAGATGTGTTGTTACCTACCCTTACCTACTGGGGGCGGCCCGTCAGGAAGTCCAGGATCCAGTTGTAGAGGGAGGTGTTTAGTCCCAGGATCATTAGCTTAGTGATGAGCTTTGAGGGCACTATGGTGTTGAACGCTGAGCTGTAGTCAATTAATAGCATTCTCACGTAGGTGTTCCTCTTTTCCAGGTGGAAAGGACAGTGTGGAGAGCAATAGAGATTGCATCATCTGTGGATCTGTTGGGGCGGTATGCAAATTGGAGTGGGTCTAGGGTTCTGGGATAATGGTGCTGATGTGAGCCATGACCAGCCTTCCAAAGCATTTCATGGCTACAGACGTTAGTGCTACGGGTTGGTAGTCATTTAGGCTGGTTATCTTAGTGTCCTTGGGCACTGGGACTATGGTGGTCTGCTTGAAACATGTTGGTATTACAGATTCAGTCAGGGACATGTTGAAAATGTCAGTGAAGACACTGTCCTGGTAATCCGTCTGACCCTGCGGCCTTGTGAATGTTGACCTGCTTAAAAGTCTTACTCACATTGGCTACGGAGAGAGTGATCACATAGTCATCCGGAACAGCTGGAGCTCTCATGCATGCTTCAGGGTTGCTTGCCTCGAAGCGAGCATAGAAGTGGTTTAGCTCGTCTGGTAGGCTTGTGTCACTGGGCAGCTCGCGGCTGTGCTTCCCTTTGTAGTATGTAATAGTTTTCAAGCCCTGCCACATCCGACGAGTGTCAGAGCCGCTGTAGTACGATTCAATCTTAGTCCTTTATTGACTCTTTGCCTGTTTGATGGTTCGTCGGAGGGCATAGCGGGATTTCTTATAAGCGTCCGGGTTAGAGTCCCGCTCCTTGAAAGCGGCAGCTCTACCCTTTAGCTCAGTGTGGATGTTGCCTGTAATCCATGGCTTCTGGTTGGGGTATGTACGTATGGTCACTGTGGGGATGACGTCATCGATGCACTTATTGATGAAGCCAGTGACTGATGTGGTGTACTCCTCAATGCTATCTGAATAATCCTGGAACATGTTCCAGTCTGTGCTAGCAAAACAGTCCTGTAGCTTAGCATCTGCGTCATCTGACCACTTTTTTATTAACCGAGTCACTGGTGCTTCCTGCTTTAGTTTTTGCTTATAAGCAGGAATCAGGAGGTTAGATTTATGGTCAGATTTACCAAATGGAGGGTGAGGTAGAGCTTTGTATGCGTCTCTGTGTGTAAAGGTGGTCTAGAGTTTTTTTGTGTGTTTTTTTTTCTCTGGTTGCATATTTAACATGCTGGTAGAAGTTAGGTAGAACGGATTTAAGTTTCCCGGCCACTAGGAGCGCTGCCTCTGGATGAGTGTTTTCCTGTTTACTTATGGCCTTATACAGCTCATTGAGTGCAATCTTAATGTCAGCATTGGGTTGTGGTGGTAAATAGACAGCTATGAAAAATATAGATAAAACTCTCTTGGTAAATGGTGTGGTCTACAGCTTATCATAAGATACTCTACCTCAGGCGAGCAAAACCTTGAGACTTCCTTAGTATTTGATTTTGTGCACCAGCTGTTGTTTACAAATATACACAGACCGCCACCCCTTGTCTTACCGGAGTCAGCCGCTCTATCCTGCCGATGTAGTGTATATCCCGCCAGCTGTATGTTGTCCATGTCGTCGTTCAGCCACGACTCTGTGAAACACAAGATATTTCAGTTTTTAATATCCCGTTGGTAGGATAACTGTAATCGTAGGTCATCTAATTTATTTTCAAATGATTGAACATTGACTAATAGGATTGATGGAAGATGCAGTTTATTTGCTCGCCGTCGGATCCTTACAAGTCACCCCGACCTACGTACACAATATCTCTGTCTCTTTCTCCTGCGAATGACGGGGCGAAGGAGACGTGTTGATGGAAGTTGGGCATCACGTGTCTTAATTACCAAAATTAAAATCACCAGCAACCAGAAAAGCAGCCTCCGGGTGCATGGTTTCCTGCTTGTTTATAGCCTTCTACAGTTCATTAAGTGCCAGCTTCTTTTTTTTTTTTTTCTTGTCCTGAGGTGGAATATATACAGCAGTTACGATAACAGCTGAAAACTCTCTCGGGAGGTAGAAAGGTTGGCATTTGACCATCAGGTATTCCAAGACGGGTGAGCAATGGGTAAACTTCCACTGCACTAGTGTCAGCACACCATTTGCTGTTGATGCTGCATAACCCTCCCGCTCTCGATTTCCCTGAATCCAATGTCCTGTCCCCTCTGTGAATGGATAGTCATTTGGTGTATCTTGTCGGAATGCTATGTTTCAGAAAGAGAATATTGCAGTTACGAGAGTCCCGTTGATAGCAAATCCGTGATCAGAGGTCATCCATCTTATTATCATGTATTATCATTGGCCAATGGAAAAGAGGGAAGAGGTGGACGGTTTTCATTTGCCTTAATCTCGCCAGGATTTCTCCTCTCCTGCCTCTTTTTCACCTTCATTTCCTCTTGGGTAGCCTGAAAATTGGGTCGGAATTACACCAAGAGCCCAGGCCAGATGAGTCGAAGTTGAAGCCGGAATTGAGGTTAGTAGCTTTTGAACATCAGATTGGCATCGGATGTTCAAAAGTTATTGTTGATCATAAGAAATGATAGCGGATACATTTCGTGCAATGTCGTGAAGATAAACGCCAAAAGAAAGAAAAATGCAAAGTTGGGTCGGAACTTGCAAGATGGCAGCCATACAGTACAGTGCCAAATAAAAATAAGTTGTGGATAGAGTGGATAGAACTTCAGCTGTCTAACCAGAACTAGAATGTCATTCTATGTGTCTATTTGGCCAAATCTAAGGATTTGGCTGTCTAACCACACACTGACAGACACAGCTCTCTGGGTGAGGTTCTGTCTTCAAGTCTACAGTGGGTGATGAAGTCCCTTCCATGTACACTACCGTTCAAAAGTTTGGGGTCACTTAGAAATGTTCTTGTTTTCGAAAGAAAAGCAATTTTTTTGTCCATTAAAATAACATCAAATTGATCAGAAATACAGTGTAGACATTGTTAATGTTGTAAATTGCTATTGTAGCTGGAAACGGCTGATTTTTTATGGAATATCTACATATGCGTACAGAGGTCCATTATCAGCAACCATCAGTACTGTGTTCCAATGGCATGTTGCGTTTACTAATCCAAGTTTATCATTTTAAAATGCTAATTGATCATTAGAAAACCCTTTTGCAATTATGTTAGCACAGCTGAAAACTGTTATGCTGATTAAAGAAGCAATAAAACTGGCCTTCTTGAGACTAGTTGAGTATCTGGAGCATCAGCAATTGTGGGTTCGATTACAGGCTCAGAATGGTCAGAAACAAATAACTTTCTTCTGAAACTCGTCAGTATATTATTGTTCTGAGAAATGAAGGCTATTCCATGTGAGAAATTGCCAAGAAACTGAAGATCTTGTACAACGCTGTATACTAATTCCTTCACAGAACAGCGCAAACTGGCTCTAACCAGAATAGAAAGAGGAGTGGGAGGCGCTGGTGCACAACTGAGCAAGAGGATAAATAAATTAGAGTTTCTAGTTTGAGAAACAGACGCCTCACAGGTCCTCAACTGGCAGCTTCATTAAATATACCTGCAAAACACCAGTCTCAACAACAACAGTGAAGAGGCGACTCTGGGATGCTGACCTTCTAGGCAGAGTTGCAAAAAAAAAAGCCATATCTCAGACTGGCCAATAAAAAGAAAATATTAAGATGGGCAGTCTGAGATATGGCTTTTTCTTTGCAACTCTGGCTAGAAGGTCAGTATCCCGGAGTCGCCTCTTAATGGAATATCTACTTATAAGCTAAATATAATTTTTTGGACTATTTGGAACAGTGTAAACAACACTAAATAAATTATAAATAATACCATGGGGCGGCAGGTAGCTTAGTGGTTAAGAGCGTTGTGCCAGTAACCGAAGGGTCTCTGTTTCTAATCCCTGAGCCGACTAGGTGAAAAATCTGTCGATGTGCCCTTGAGCAAGGCACTTAACCCTAATTGCTCATGTAAGTCGCTCTGGATAAGAGTGTCTGCTAAATGACTAAAATCTAAAATGTACCAGAGAGGCTGTTCTAATGAAAAAAATTATTTATTACAGCATAGCAAAGATTAAACACTTTGAAATTGTTTATCCGATATGTTGTGGTTGCGTGAGGCTTGGTGCTTACAGAATCATCAGGCTATTAACAAACACTCAAACATGGAACGGAAGCAGGATCTGTCTTAATTCTGTATATATAAATGGATGATTTATAAAGCCAGGCACATTTAACAGGCAGGCTATTGATTATAGACCTAATTAAGTTGGATTTCCTCTCTCCTCACTTGTCTTAGACAATTAAGGAAAGGGCTGTTTTCTCTTCTCCTAACTTCGCTGCAGTATCGACCGCATTGTTCTCAACTCCAATATTCTGGAGGATGGCACTGACTACCATGTCAGGAAAATGCCATGGTACCGGTGCAAATACCATGGTATTTTCCTGCCATGGTAGTGACCAAAAAAACATGATAGTACCATGGTATTTTTTTCATTGTTCTACAATGGCAGGAAGATACCATGGTACAGTGCCTTGCAAAAGTATTCATCCCCCTTGGCATTTTTCCTATTTTGTTGCATTACAACCTGTAATTTAAATTGATTTTTATTTGGATTTCATGTAATGGACATACACAAAATAGTCCAAATTGGTCAAGTGGAATGAAAAAAATAAATAACGGAAAAGTGGTGTGTGCATTTGTATTTATCCCCTTTGCTATGAAGCCCCTAAATAAGATGTGGTGCAACCAATTACCTTCAGAAGTCACATAATTAGTTAGATTGCACACAGGTGGACTTTATTTACGTGTCACATGATCTCAGTATATATACACAACTGTTCTGAAAGGCCCCAGAGTCTGCAACACCACTAAGCAAGCGGCACAGTGAAGACCAAGGAGCTCTCCAAACAGGTCAGGGACAAAGTTGTGGAGAAGTACAGATCAGGGTTGGGTTATAAAAATATATCCGAAACTTTAACATTCCATGGAGCACCATTAAATACATTATAAAAAAATGGAAAGAATATGGCACCACAACAAATCTGCCAAGAGTGGGCCGCCCAACAAAACTCACGGACCAGGCAAGGAGGGCATTAATCAGAGGCAACAAAGACACCAAAGATAACCCTGAAGGAGTTGCAAAGCTCCACAGCGGAGATTGGAGTATCTGTCCATAGGACCACTTTAAGCCGTACACTCCACAGAGCTGGGCTTTACGGAAGAGTGGGAAGAAAAAAGCCATTGCTTAAAGAAAAAAAAATAAGCAAACACGGCTGGTGTTCGCCAAAAGGCATGTGGGAAAACGCTATGTCTGGTGCAAACCCAACACCTCTCATCACCCCGAGAACACCATCTCCACAGTGAAGCATGCTGTGGGATGTTTTTCATCAGCAGGGACTGGGAAACTGGTCAGAATTGAAGGAATGATGGATGGCGCTAAATACAGGGAAATTCTTGAGGGAAACCTGTTTCAGTCTTTCAGAGATTTGAGACTGGGACGGAGGTTCACCTTCCAGCAGGACAATGACCATAAGCATACTGCTAAAGCAACACTTGAGTGGTTTAAGGGGAAACATTTAAATGTCTTGGAATGATCTAGTCAAAGCCCAGACCTCAATCCAATTCAGAATCTGTGGTATGACTTAAAGATTGCTGTACACCAATGTAACCATCCAACTTGAAGGAGCCGGAGCAGTTATGCCTTGAAGAATGGGCAAAAATCCCAGTGGCTAGTTGTGCCAAGCTTATAGAGACATACCCCAAGAGACTTGCAGCTGTAATTGCTGCAAAAGGTGGCTCTACAAAGTATTGACTTTTGGGGGGGGGGTGAATAGTTATGCACACTCACGTTTTCTTTTCTTTTTTTTTATTATTTCTTGTTTGTTTCACAATTTAAAAAAATGTTTTTGCATCTTCAAAGTTGTAGGCATGTTGTGTAAATCAAATGATACAAACCCCCCCAAAATCTATTTTAATTCCAGGTTGTAAGGCAACAAAATAGGAAAAATGCCAAGGGGGGTGAATAATTTCGCAAGCCTCTGTATTTGCACCAGTACCATAGTATTTCCCAGCCATGGTAGTGACCAGAAAAACATGATAGTTCCATGTTACAAAAATGTACCCTTAAAAAGTACAATTTAAATAATACCATGTTTTTTTACTAGCAGCATGTAGTGAAAAATGAAAGCATGGTAGTTGTTTACAATGTATTATCATGATGGTCTGTGTCCCACCATTTTTCGGGTAATATGGCCAAAAACGTAGTAATTTATGGTACTCACATAATGCAACATTGAATTATCATTCTGCAATGGCAAAGTGTAGGCCTAGTGTACCCTCTTAAACCCTTTTAGCTCATAGTGAAAAACCACAAAACACATGGTCTAGTAGTGTTGTGTATCCTCTTAAAACTTGGGACCTGGATAGGGTATAGTGAGAAGAATAAAGGGAGTCTGACACCTTGAAGATAAGGTTTAAAATAATGAGTTTATTTGGTGCTTCTCTCTTCAATACAGTTTTTAGTTGGCTTTCTCTCATTCAACTGACTAGGCCAGTCTTATACAATTCTAAATAGCCAACATTTTAAAAAACTATTTGTAAAAATAGATTAATTATCATCTTATCATAAATACATTTTAGTCATGTCATTCTCAACATATCACTAACAACAGCATGTTACAATGTTTCCCTTTATTTAGACTCTCTGTGTGAACATTAGTTGGAGTCCTCTGTCACCATGACTGTAACATGCTAGCTTGACTGGCGCTAATGTTAGCTGATGTTAGCTTCTATGCTAACAGCCTTTTATAAATTAATTAAGCTATCAAATTGTCATAAGAAATAACAATTTCATTACACTCTGCTTAACTTGATGTTTCATATCTTATGCTTTATTATTCGCTCACAGTGATGATAAGGTTTTAAAAAAGTATTATTATTTGGTGCTTCTCTCTTGATTTTTCAGTTGTCTCTCTAGTTCAACTGGATAGGCAGGCTAGAGTGAGAGCCACTGTAGACCGTAAATACATTATTACAAAATGCCAAAAATTAGGCTACCAAATTAGGCTCTCAAATTATCTTATATTGACCTTTATTTTTTTATTTTTTACTATTAATACATAAAGTATTACCCCTTTTTGACAGCAACTATTTCCCTTTTTCTTTGATGTTACAGACAAACTAGGACCAACAATAGTAGCCTAGTGCCTTTTGTTGTACTTGCCCATAATGGTATGTAAATGCATCAATATAATACCAACCAACCTCTTTTGACCTTGATGGGTTTATTTATTTAATGCATTATACTGCCATTGTACCATGGTAACACACAATTAATAAAGATGGTACTATATGATAAGTTTTGGTACTATTTATCATAATTGTGCATTACCATGGTAGAATGTATAATGCATGTCAAAACCATGGTATTTCCATGATCCACATCTATACCATGGTATAAATAATGCAATGCCATGGTACTATTTAGTTGCTTGGCAGTACCATCATACTTCAAAGCTAAAACCATGATTCAAATCTATACCATGGTATGAATGTGACTCACCGCCTCGATTCGGTCTTATGTAGCAAAATTTGAAATTGTGTTTTTTACATTGGATAAATGAGACTGGTGGGAAATGGTATATCATTAACTGAAGTTAAGGAACAATGGGAAAGTAATTCTGCTTTGAAAGTTGATAAACTTGTAACTCCACTTTTGAGAAAATGGCCCTTGAATGTTTTGGTACACCTACTGGAGAGCTCTTCTTTGTCTACACCCATTCAGCATCGTTCACACCCTCTTAAGCCTTAGCCCCACCCATCTCTTTAATGATTCACATGTGAGGCTATGTGCTAAACAGAGTTAGCAGTGTAGTAAAAAAACAAAAATTTCAAGACTAAAAGTAGTAGCCTACAGTAAGGAAAAACCCCCTTGGTGCAGGTCATGTTTTTCTTTACATTACCGTCTCTGGTAAACACACACTATATCAAATAAAATCAATGTTTATTTGTCACACGCATAGGATACAGAAGGTGTAAACGGGACACTTACATATTTCCATAGTAGCAATATCAAAAACAGAAAGTGTCCAGATAAACATATTTGATAAATATTAAATGACGCAAATGAGCAAGGAGAGTGATTGAGTGCTGCATCAGATGAACTGGCCTCCACAATCACCCGACCTCAACCCAATTGAGATTGTTTGGGATGAGTTGGACCGCAGACTGAAGGAAAAGCAGCCAACAAGTGCTCAGCATATGTGGGAACTCCTTCAAAACTGTTTGAAAAGCATTCCAGGTGACTACCTCATGAAGCTGGTTGAGAGAATGCCAAGCGTGTGCAAAGCTGTCATCAAGGCATTTTGATTTGTTTAACCCTTTTTGGTTACTACATGATTCATGTCTTCACTATTATTCTACAATGTAGAAAATAGTAAAAAATCAAAAAAATCCTTGAATAAGTAGGTGTGTCCAAACTTTTGACTGGTACTGTATATATATATATATAGTTTTCCTTTATTTTATCAGGGAGTCATACTGAGACCACAGTCTGTTTTACAGATGAGCCCTGAATTACATTAATTACCGAAAATACACACATCAATAAACAGTTGAAGTCGGAAGTTTACATACACCTTAGCCAAATACATTTCAACTCAGTTTTGCACAATTCCTGACATTTAATCCTAGTAAAAATGCCCTGTCTTAGGTCAGTTAGGATCACCACTTTATTTTAAGAATGTGAAATGTCAGAATAATAGTAGAGAGAATGATTTATTTCATATTTTATTTCTTTCATCACATTCACAGTGGGTCAGAATTTTACATAAACTCAATTAGTATTTGGTAGCATTGCCTTTAAATGCTTTAACTTTGGTCAAATGTTTCGGGTAGCCTTCCACAACTTACCACTATAAGGTGGGTGAATTTTGGCCCATTCCTCCTGACAGAGCTGGTGTAACTGAGTCAGGTTTGTAGGCCTCCTTGCTCGCACACGCTTTTTCAGTTCTGCCCACACATTTTCTATAGGATTGATGTCAGGGCTTTGTGATGGCCACTCCAATACCTTGACTTTGTTGTGAGCAGTGGCTTCTTCCTTGCTGAGCGGCCTTTCAGGTTATGTCGATATAGGACTTGTTTTACTGTGTTTATATATACTTGTGTACCTGTATCCTCCAGCATCTTCACAAGGTCCTTTACTGTTGTTCTGGGATTGATTTGCACTTTGCGCACCAAAGCACATTCATCTCTAGGAGACAGAAAGCGTCTCCTTCCTGAGCGGTATGACGGCTGCGTGGTCCCATGGTGTTTATACTTGCGTTCTATTGTTTGTACAGATTAACGTGGTACCTTCAGGCGTTTGGAAATTGCTCCCAAGGATGAACCAGACTTGTGGAAGTAAAGAAATAAATAATAATATGAGGTATTGGCTGATTTCTTTGGATTTTCCCATGATGTCAAGAAAAGAGGCACTGAGTTTGAAGGTAGGCCTTGAAATACATCCACAGGTACACCTCCAATTGACTCAAATTATGTCAATTAGCCTATCAGAAGCTTCTAAAGCCATGACATCATTTTCTGGAATTTTCCAAGCTGTTTAAAGGCACCATCAACTTAGTGTATGTAAAGTTCTGACCCACTGGAATTGTGATACAGTGAATTATAAGTGAAATAATCTGTCTGTAAACAATCATTGGAAAAATTACTTGTGTCATGCACAAAGTAGATGTCCTAACCGACTTGCCAAAACTATAGTTTCTTAACAAGAAATGTGTGGAGTGGTTGAAAAACAAGTTTTAATGACTCCAACTTAAGTGTATGTAAACTGTAAATACAAAATGCAAGCAGAAAGAAAGAAAAACACGGTCATAAAAAACAAACACATTCATCAGTAGTAAGGTCCTCAATCAGTATAAAGGAGGAAATGTTGCTTACTTGTTGAGCAAAATCAAAGCTGTAATGCATCCTGATGTCTTTGCTTGCTGGGTCAGTAGGTCCCCCCAGAGACAACTGCAAGTCTTGACAGGTGGTCTTGCAGTCAGCAACCATCTTCGGGTAGACAGACCACTCACTCTGAACAAGCAGGAGATGCTGCTCTTGCTTATTCAGCTTGGCTGATTTAACAGCTTCTGGCAAATTGGCAGATCTGAAGTCATGATAGTTGTTCCTCTGGCGCTGCCAGCACAGGTCTGTCCTGGGCTTAGTGCTTGAGATGTGGGGCAGCATTTTTCTCCACAGATTCCTGAAGGAAGACAGCCCGACTACACATTCCTTAGCAAAATACACAAATAATGTGAGATCAATAAAAGTAGTGCCAATCATGTTGGAGGTGAAGGAAATAATCTAAAGATGTGTTGTTTATGCTTTACATGCCAAGTGTTGTCATCGATTCTTTGTTGAGATGCCACACCGCTGCTTTTGTCACATGAGATGGCAGCAGCTTTCCACCAAAGTGTTTGTCTCCTGGGTGGGGTCCTGGTAATATTATTGAATTATCCTCTGCATAGTTGTTTTTGAAATTCACAACTCGCTGCAAGTCATCATGCTTCAGGTGTAACCTGTGCTTGCTTGGGCCAGCTCTCTTTTTGATGGGAGGCATTAGACCATTTTCCTTGTATGACTGGTGGAGGAGAGTCAGGCGTGTTCTATTGATGCTGAAAGACAAATTGCAGATACAAATATTTTAGAGTATTTTGTTTAGACAGCTAGCTACCATAATCCCAACCCATAGAGTACTAGCAATACAGATTGTCATAGCTAGCTAAAACTTGTCACGAGTTGCTAAGCCAGAACCCAGAAGCAGACCAGGACAAGGTAAGTTGAAACGAAGGTGAGTGTTTATTTACAAGTTCAATAGTGATGCTGAATAATCCAGGGAACAGAGCGGGCGGCGTTGATTAGTTGTTGGGGGTGCAGTGGTTGATCCCATCCTGGGTCGGCAGCCGCCGACCACCAGGCAGAGGTTGGATGAAGGTTCCGGACGGGTGACTGCAGATGGAACAAAACGGGGGTGAGTAAGCAACAAACCAACAAGGTGCAAAAACAACAAAACTAACGCTAGGCTCTAAGACTGATACTCTGGTCAACCTACTGTTCATGGCTAACGATCCGGCAGGAACTGGATGTTTGGCCAGAGCCTAAGAAGGGTGATGATCAGGACCAGGTGTGCAGATTGCTGATGGGATGCAGGTGCGGAAAACAAGAGAGCTCCCCGGAGCGTTCCCGAACCCTCGGGAAACTGGAGATCACGAACAGGAAAAACTAGTCACCAGACAGGACCCGACTCAGACTGCCGGGATCGTTACAAAACTAACCAACTAGGTTCAGTGTTAGTTAGCTAGCTAACATTAGGCTATAACTAGCAATGCAAATGGCTTTCTGAGATACAAATAATATTACTACACAGATCATAAATGTAACGTTAGCTAGTGAGCCAGCCAGCTAACATTAGCTAGCTAGCTAACAATACGCTTTAACTTGGAGTCGTTTGATTAGATATGTAGCTAGCTAAACAATTAACCATAATCCCAATCCATAGAGTACTAGCAATACAAACCGATAATCATACAGTGGCTTGCGAAAGTATTCACCCCCCTTGGCATTTTTCCTATTTTGTTGCCTTACAACCTGGAATTAAAATGGCTTTTTTGGGGGTTTGTATCATTTGATTTAAATAACATGCCTACTACTTTGAAGATGCAAAATATTTTGATTGTGAAACTAACAAGAAATAAGACAAAAAAAACAGAAAACTTGAGCATGCATAACGATTCACCCTCCCAAAGTCAACACTTTGTAGAGCCACCTTTTGCAGCAATTACACATTTAGCCAGTGTTATGTTTGCCCATTCTTCAAGGCAAAACTGCTCCAGCTCCTTCAAGTTGGATGGGTTCCGCTGGTGTACAGCAATCTTTAAGTCATACCACAGATTCTCAATTGGATTGAGGTCTGGGCATTGACTAGGCCATTCCAAGACATTTAAATGTTTCCCCTTAAACCACTCAAGTGTTGCTTTAGCAGTATGCTTAGTGGCATTGTCCTGCTGGAAGGTGAACCTCCGTCCCAGTCTCAAATCTCTGGAAGAATGAAACAGGTTTCCCTCAAGAATTTCCCTGTATTTAGTGCCATCCATCATTCCTTCAATTCTGACCAGTTTCCCAGTCCCTGCCAATGAAAAACATCCCAACAGGATGATGTTGCCACCACCATGCTTCACTGTGGGGATGGTGTTCTCGGGTGATGAGAGGTGTTGGGTTTGCGCCAGACATATTGTTTTCCTTGATGGTCAAAAAGCTCAATTTTTGTTATTATCTCAGCCAATCATGGCTTGTGGGAAGGTTCCTGTCTTTTTCCGTTGCGAAACAAACTAGGCTCGTAATTTAACAATTTTATTCGTATTTACAGATGGCATACAAGTTTGTTATTAAGGCACATGAAAGTTCAAATGTTCCAGAAGACAGGTCTATACAAAAAAAAGGATTTTGATAATAACAAATAAAATAAAACGTTAAAATGTCTCTCCTCTGATGTAGTCACATACGACATACGCCTAGTTTCCTGAAGTGAGTCACAAATGATGCAATGCCATGGTATTGCTGAGCGATTTGTGCTTTTTGAGGTCGGTTCGGTTTCAGGTTTGATTATTTTTAAAAATATAATGGCTTTTCGGTTTCGATATATATATTTTTTTGACATTAAATTCACTATGCATTATGTTGGTTGAATGTTGTAACAACACTGAATAAAACAATTAATAAAAGTCCCGTGATGGTAGTGTCAGGAGGTCAGTGTGATGCGGTAGGACGAAGTCAGGCGCAGGACACAGAGCAAATCGAAAACGTAATTTACTCGTAGGTAACGTAAATAACATAACCTTCACGCAGGGAGGAACAAACCCGCTCACCAGACGACAACCAAACATGACCAAACACGCACACAACACAGTGGGAGCCAGAGGGTTAAATAGGAAAACAAATCATAGACATAATGGGAACCAGGTGTGTATAATGAAGACAAAACAAGTAGAACACAGAAACATAGATCGGTGGCAGCTAGTACTCCGGTGACGACGAACGCCGAAGCCTGCCCGAGCAAGGAGGAGGAGCAGCCTCGGCTGAATCCGTGACAGTATCCCCCCCCTTGACTCAGGCTTCCGCCAACACCGGCCTCGGGGACGGCCAGGAGGACGCGGCGCAGGGCGAGTCGGATGACGACGGTGGAAATCCTGGAAGGATCGAGGATGTCCCTCCTAGGGACCCAGCACCGTTCCTCCGGACCGTACCCCTCCCACTCCAGGAGATACTGCAGGCCCCCCACCCGACGCCTCGAATCCAGGATGGAACGGACCGAGTTCGCCGGTGCCCCCTCGATGTCCAGTGGGGGTGCAGGAACATCCTGTATCTCAGATTCCTGGAGTGGACCAGCTACCACTGGCCTGAGGAGAGACACATGGAACGAGGGGTTAATACGATACTCAGGAGGAAGCTGTAACCTATAACAAACCTTGTTTAATCTCCTCAGGACTTTAAATGGCCCCACAAACCACCGACCCAGCTTCCAGCAGGGCAGGCGAAGGGGCAGGTTTCGGGTAGAGAGCCAGAACCGTTCCCCCGGTGCATACACCGGGGCCTCACTGCGGTGGCGGTCGGCGCTCACCTTTTGTCGCCTGATGGCCCGTTGCAGGCGTACATGGGCAGCGTTCCAGGTCTCCTCCGAGCGCCGAAACCATTCATCCACCGCAGGTGCCTCGATCTGGCTATGTTACCATGGTGCCAGGACCGGCTGATAACCTAATACACACTTAAATGGAGAAAGGTCAGTGGATGAGTGGCGGAGGGAATTTTGGGCCATCTCTGCCCAGGGGATGAAAACTGACCTCTCCCCTGGCCGGTCCTGGCAATAGGACCGCAGAAACCTACCCACATTCTGGTTTACTCTTTCCACCTGCCCATTATTCTCGGGGTGAAGACACTATATCCTCAGGTACCCTGTAGTGCCGGAAGACGTGTGTAAATAGGGCCTCTGCAGTCTGTAGGGCCGTAGGGAGACGGGGCATAGGAATGAGACGGCAGGACTTAGAAAACCGATCCACAACGACCAGGATCGTGGTGTTCCCTTGAGACGGGGGAAGGTCCGTAACAAAATCCACCGATAGGTGGGACCACGGCCGTTGTGGAACGGGTAGGGGTTGTAATTTCCCTCTGGGCAGGTGTCTAGGTGCCTTACACTGAGCGCACACCGAGCAGGAGGAAACATAAACCCTCACGTCCTTGGCTAAAGTGGGCCACCAGTATTTCCCACTAAGACAGTGCACTGTCCGACCGATGCCAGGATGACCAGAGGAGGGTGACGTGTGAGCCCAATATATCAATTGATCGCGGACGTACATACAACCCTCTGGACAATGGGGGGGAGTGGGCTCTGTACGTAACGCCTGCTCGAAGTCCGCGTCAACCTCCCACACCACCGGTGCCACCAGACACAACGCCGGAAGTATGGGAGTGGGCTCAATGGACCTCTCCTCTGTGTCATACAGTCGGGACAGGGCATCTGCCTAAGCGTTCTGGGAACCTGGTCTGTATGAAAGGGTGAACACAAAACGAGTGAAAAACATGGCCCACCTTGCCTGGCGAGGGTTCAATCTCCTCGCCGCCCGGATGTACTCCAGATTGCGGTGGTCAGTCAAAATGAGAAAAGGGTGTTTAGCCCCCTCAAGCCAATGCCTCCACACTTTCAGAGCTTTAACCACAGCTAACAGCTCTCCGGTCCCCCACATCATAGTTGCGCTCCGCCGGGCTGAGCTTCTTCGAAAAGAAAGCACAGGGGCAGAATTTTGGTGGCGTACCCGAGCGCTGAGACAGTACAGCTCCTATCCCAGCCTCGGATGCATCTACCTCTACCGTGAATTCTAAGGAGGGATCTGGATGAGCCAGCACTGGAGCCGAGGTTAACAGGCCCTTAGGTGACCAAATGCCCTGTCCGCCTCGGCTGACCACTGCAGTCGCACCGGTCCCCCCTTCAGCAAGGAGGTAATGGGAGCCGCTACCTGACCAAAGCCCTGGATAAACCTCCGGTAGTAGTTGGCAAACCCTAAGAATCGCTGCACCTCCTTAACCGGGGTTGGAGTCGGTCAATTACGCACGGCCGAAATGCGGTCAATCTCCATCTCCACCCCTGACGCGGACAAGCGGTGCCCTAGGAAGGAGACAGACTTTTGAAAGAACAGACATTTCTCCGCCTTGACGTACAGGTCATGTTCCAACAGTCGACCAAGCACCTTGCGCACCAGGGACACATGCTTGGCTCGTGTAGCGGAGTATATGAGAATATCATCTATATACACCACTACACCCTGTCCGTGCAGGTCCCTGAAAATCTAATCTACAAAGGATTGGAAGACTGATGGAGCGTTCATCAACCCGTATGGCATGACGAGGTACTCATAGTGCCCAGATGTGGTACTAAATGCCGTCTTCCACTCATCTCCCTCCCGGATACGCACCAGGTTGTACGCGCTCCTGAGATACAATTTTGTGAAGAAGCGCGCCCCGTGCAATGACTCTGTCATACTAGCAATGAGCAGTAGTGGATAACTGTACTTGACAGTGATCTGATTGAGACCCCGGTAGTCAATGCACGGGCGTAAACCTCCATCCTTCTTCTTCACAAAAAAGAAACTTGAGGAGACAGGTGAAGTGGTTGGCCGAATGTATCCCTGCCCCAGAGATTCGGAGACATATGTTTCCATAGCCGCCGTCTCTTCCTGTGACAGGGGATACACGTGACTCCGGGGAAGTGCAGCGCCTACCTGGAGATGTATCGCACAATCCCCCTGTCGATGGGGTGGTAATTGAGTCAAATCGGCATATTCGGGGGGAATGTGCATGGTGGAGACCTGGTTTGGGCTTTCCACCGTAGTTGCCCCTATGGAAACACCTACACACCTCCCCGAGCACTGACTTGACCATCCCTTGAGAGCCCTCTGTCGCCATGAAATTGTGGGGTCTTGAGAAGTTAACCAGGGAAGCCCCAACACCACTGGAAACGCAGGAGAATCAATCGATTGAGACAAATGTTCTCCTCATGACCCTCCTGCGTCTTCATCCAGAGTGGAGCTGTGAACTCCCTAATCAGGTCTGACCCTAAAGGGGACTATCTAATGCATGTACAGGGAAGTGAACATCAACAGGAACACTAGGAATCCCTAAACTACGAGAAAACTGATGATCAATAAAGTTCCCAGCTGCGGCTGAATCTATGAGAGCCTTATGCTGGGTTTGAGGGGGAAACTCTGGAAATACGACATCAATGCACATATGTGCAACAGGGAGCTCTGGGTGAGTCGGGTGCCTACTCACCTGAGACGGTCCACCAGTGCTCTGCCTACTGCCTCGACTCCCTAAAGACCCTCCCCAGCACCGACCAGCAGTGTGTCCTCTGCGGCCACAGTTGGTGCAGGAGATGGCCCTTCTTCCGGTCTCCCTAAGTGCAGCACCTCCGAGCTCCATAGGAGTAGGGTCGGAGGTGCTGGGGGATGGAATGGACGGCCCCTGATCCGGACGTCCGCGGGTCGCCAACAGGTTATCCAGCCTTATCGACATATCCACCAGTTGGTCTAGGGTAAGGGTGGTGTCCCTGCAGGCCAGTTCCCGACGAACGTCCTCCCGTAGGCTGCATCGGTAGTGGTCAATCAGGGCCCTCTCATTCCATCCTGCGCTGGCAGCCAGAGTCCTGAAGTCCAGTGCAAAGTCCTGTGCACTCCTCTTCCCCTGTCTGAGGTGGAATAGACGTTCCCCCGCCGCTCTCCCCTCCGGTGGATGATCGAATACCGCCAAAAGCGGTGGGTGAAATCCTCATAGCGTACTGACGCTGCGTCTATTCCTCCCCACTCGGCGTTGGCCCACTCGAGGGCTCTCCCCGACAGACAGGAGATGAGGGCGGACACGCTCTCGTATCCCGAGGGAGCCGGGTGGATGGTAGCCAGGTAGAGCTCTACCTGGAGCAGAAAACCCTGGCACCCGGCAGCTGTACCATCGTATGCCCTC
Organism: Coregonus clupeaformis; assembly: GCF_020615455.1. NCBI lineage: Eukaryota > Metazoa > Chordata > Actinopteri > Salmoniformes > Salmonidae > Coregonus > Coregonus clupeaformis. The sequence continues at coordinate 30,655,779 of NC_059231.1, read as the reverse complement.
GGGAGCGAGAGCCGAATCCCACTGGACCCAGGTGACGAAGGGGTGGACAGCAGTGTGGGTGGTTGTGTAGTTGGAGGAGGTGGAGGATAACCACCTCTCTCCCATCGCTCCATGGTGTTCAACGCGCTCCATTGCGGTGCCGAGATTCTAGATCATGGTTGCCTGCTGTTGGACACGTTCCTCCATTGATCCGGACAAAATGAATGTACCTGCTGACTCCATTTATGGTGCGTGTTTCTGTCAGGAGGTTAGTGTGATGCGGTAGGACGAAGTCAGGCGCAGGACTCAGAGCTAATCGAAAACGTACTTTACTCGTAGGTAACGTAAATAACATAACCTCCACGCAGGGAGGAACAAACCCGCTCACCAGACGACAACCAAACATGAACAAACACGCACACAACACAGTGGGAGCCAGAGGGTTAAATAGGAAAACAAATCATAGACATAATGGAAACCAGGTGTGTACAATAAAGACAAAACAAGTAGAACACAGAAACATAGATTGTTGGCAGCTAGTACTCCAGTGACGACAAACGCCGAAGCCTGCCCGAGCAAGGAGGAGGAGCATCTTCGGCTGAATCCGTGACAGGTAGTGACTGCCCATTACTGCTTATCACTTATTAACCATAATCTGTTCACATTACTTTACTTTAATAAAAATATGTTTTTATTTGATTACTTTATTATGTCATTCCAAGTCATCATCTCATCTCTATAGAGCTGCTGCCTATGCTGTCTGACAAAATCACTATTTTATTGGTTCTTCAAAGTAAATAAGGCATAATTTTATGACTGCTGAATACCAACTATCAATCACTTAGATTGTGTATTTTCAGGCTTGCGATGCAACTGTTTTCTATCCCTCTCAATTAAGCTCTTCTCTCAGTCTCCGTGTTTCCTCCGCACAGACTGGACAAGTTTAAGCGGGTGCGCAATGGATTATGGTCATTGTAGTTAATTACCATGTTTTCTGCGCTAAACTATGTAGAATATTGGCCTGTTGGAAACTACAACTCGAGCTAACAGGGAAAAAACTAACTAAATGGAATTCAAATAATTTAACCGAAGTCGGGCAATTAGTTGTTTAAAAACTAGTTGTTTAAAATGTTTAGTTAATCGCTCAACACTATGCCATGGTAATATGTAGGTACAATGGCAGTACCATGGTAATACCATCATACTTCAAGGCCAAAACCATGGCACATTTCCATGATTCAGACTATACCATAGTATAAGTGAAAGTACCATAGTAATACCATGGTATAAATGAAATTACCATAGTAGTACCATGGTACTTTTTTGTAAGGATATACTGTAGAATAATTCCACTACCAGATCCCTCTATTGAGCAAGATTGTTCAAAAAAAAGTATGAAAATAAACTCAAACAGGGAGCAGATAAAAAAAAAAGATACCTTATATCTAGTGCTGTGAATTAAATACAAATTTAAGCAAATAATAGATTGTAGTATTCTCAGATGGTTTAGAGCTGTGCTGGCGTAGGGTTTGTGTGGGGTGGAGCTGGGAGGTTGATAGTGATGTCAAAACCACAGTGGAAATCATTATTATTGAGATTGTCAATTCCTAATGTGGCACCGATGTTGATTAGGATTATGGGTTGCACTAGAGGTCTCGGTTCTGCAGAAAAACATTTTTATAAAATAACCCATTAATGCAGAGGAGTGCAACTAAATTAGTTACCAATTTGCTGAGCATGAATTAATGAAGAGAGCTTCTCGCGGCTCCCACAGTTGTAATTTTCATAATAACCCCAGACCTTTATTTGGCAGGTTGTTTAGTTTTTCGTTTGAAGGTTTTCATTAGTCTAATGAGGAGTGTGCAAGGGCGAGCAGTCAGTACAATTTACATGAGGAAGCTATCATAATAAATGAGGCAATTTGAATAACACGCACAGCTTATGCTGCGAGATAAGAGAGATTGTAGTCGGCCAGCCGATCCAGTGCCAGTAGCCAATACGTTAGAACCCAACTAATAACCAAAGTAATCCCAATAAAAGCTTTAAGTGAAGGGAATAAAATGAATGATCGATATATTGAACTGTAATGATATGATACATGATGCATTAGATTAATAATATAAATGTGTTCTGTTTTTAAAGAGCTAGGGATGAGAAGAGAGGGAGGGATTGAGAGGAGGGGGAGTCTGCAATTCTCTGCTTTGTTTATGGCAAGCTTTTTAATTAGGCTTGTTCATCAGTTTGTTTAGACAAATGAGATAACATTCCAATGGTTTAATGATATCTCTCCACTTGTTTGATCTTTATGGTCTTGGTAGTGCATTAAATTAATCTCATGCATTATACTCACAGAGAACAGAGGAGGGTACTGTAGGATGCAGTGTCCTGCTGCTGCCTCGATAATTATATCTGCTAGTATCTGCTATCGAAGACAAACTACACAGATACTGACACTGTAATGCAACCAATCATTTGTCCTTATAAAGATCTCTCATCTGCAAGTATCTGCTATCGAAGACAGTCAAACTACACAGATACGGCACTGACAAATACTGTTGACAAAGGACAAAGACTGTTTGTTGTCGTTGAAAACGCTTTATTACTTTAAGTCCATTCAATCCTTGTTCTAGCTCACAACCAGATGGTATAGCTTTCGGGTTTGTCTTTTCAACTTTTTTTACTTCATTATTGTTTGTAAGTAATGCTCGGTTGCAAAGAGGATTTGATGATGTTTCATGAAAAAGTAGAAACGCAAAAAGTAGAAAGGCCGGCTATTTATCTCACATCAAGCTAATTGAATTGCTTCACAGAGGGAAGTCTGTGGTGATTGTTTTCGACAAGCCCGCGTCTCGTGAAACAGCAGGTAGTTGACAAACAAGCGAGGATATGAAAGGTAGGATATGAAAGGTACGGAAGCCTTTGGCTGTAAACTCATTTTAGACATCAAACATTTAACATGATTTTATTTCCTGGGGGAAAGCCTTTTTAAACACATCCCATATGCACGAGTATAGAAGTGTTGTGTGTTGCTCTAGAAACCATGTGGCAGATGAAAAGCACAAACACATATTTTGATGAGCCAAACAACAATATCTCATCATAACAACATACCGGGAGAACAACAGAATATACAGCGCCAGACGTTTAATTTTACCAGTGTAGCTGACTGTCATTACGTCAATACATTGACTCATTTATTTGTTCATTTATTTAATGTAGAAATGTTATGTGTGATAAACCCCTTATCATCTTATTTTCACGCTGGTCATAAAAACTATCAAATATATCGAACTGAAAATAGATCAAATGCGCTAGATGTGTCTATTCACTTAGTTACGTTTTGTTGGATCTGAGAGTGTGGCGCAATGGAATACTGCCAAAAGTGCAAACCCTGCCCATCTGGCACTCCAAGCACCAATCTAATGCTTGAAGCATTTGAAAGAGAGCAAATACTATTCCAACCTGGGTCTGAAACTAGTCTAGTCTTGACTCACACAACTGTAGCAGCTAGAATAACTGACAGGTCTCGTATGACACAAAGAGACCTGGAAAGCAAGCAATCTGTAAAATGATTCTGTAAACCATATTTTTAAATGGAAACAGATATATTCTGACTTCCTGTGTAAATGTTATGTATCGGTGTTACTAAAAAATATATAAATAAATGTAGCCTACTTGTCACTGAAATTGACTAATTTGTGCTGATAGTTTCAATGTAGCATTATACTGTATCTCTCCTCTCATTACCCCAGTGTTTCCTAATCTCGGTCCTGGGGACCCCAAGGAGCTAGGGTAAAAATCAAAATGTGCACCCCTTGGGGTCCCCAGGACCGAGTTTGAGAAACGCTGCATTACCCCTTTAACCCTAGTTTACTGTAATTCAGATCCATTCAGATCCAGGCAGAGATGCCTGTTCATAAAACTAATACACAAACACATGCAGTTATGGGATGCACGCACGCACGCACACACACACACACACACACACACACACACACACACACACACACACACACACACACACACACACACACACACACACACACACACACACACACACACACACACACACACACACACACACACACACACACACACACACACACACACACACACACACACACACACACACACACACACACACACACACATACACACACACCAATTACTGTACACTTAACATTTAAACAAAAACTAAATAATTTCCACATTTGAAGCAAGCATTGAAACAAGCATTAGCCTAGTAGTGTGCTGTGCTAGATCAGAGCAACAGTATAGTTTTTGTGTCTAGTAGGACTGTCGGGTGGACATATTGGTGTCATTGCATGGCATTGCAATCCTTCAGGGAGTATTTGATGCTGTTATCTTCTTTTCTGTTGTGTTGTGTTCTGCCGACCAGCGACATTAGCTGGCACTAATCCATACTGAATATACTGAACCACTTTTAAAGGCAGATGAAAGGACAAAATAGGAAATAGGGAAGGGAATTTTTTTGCAAACACTTAAAAGGCCCATTTTAGAGAGTTAGAGAGAGAAGAGCTCTGTCTCGCTCTGTGACTGCTACCAGCGTAAAAGGGTGCTCGATAAACTGATGCAAATCCATTGGTGGGTCCCGGTTTCACATTTATAAAAATATTTAAGGGCATCTTAACAGGGAGTGACGTGTTAAATGTGTGTGGACATCTGTTTTGATAACATTATTCATAACATTGGGCTTTGACGGAAGAAAGCCGGCATGGTATTTACAGTTAAAGAGATTAATTGACAGGCCAATAAGCAATAGACACTGTAAGAGACGACCGCGTGGCAAAGTCAAGGTGAGGAAAAGATAGGGAGAAGAGGGAGAGGAGAAAGAGAAAGAAGAGAGAATTAGTCATCAAGTTGTGTCCCTCCAAACCCTATTATTTCTCTCTCTCTCTCTCTCTCTCTCTCTCTCTCTCTCTCTCTCTCTCTCTCGCTCTCGCTCTCGCTCTCTCTCGCTCTCTCTCGCTCTCTCTCGCTCTCTCTCTCTCTCTCGCGCTCACCTCTCGCTCTCTCTCTGCCTCTCTCTCTCTCTCTCTCTCTCTCTCTCTCTCTCGCTCTCGCTCTCTCGCTCTCTCTCGCTCTCTCTCGCTCTCTCTCGCTCTCTCTCGCTCTCTCTCTCTCTCGCTCTCTCTCGCTCTCTCTCTCTCTCTCTCTCTCTCTCTCTCTCTCTCTCTCTCTCTCTCTCTCTCTCTCTCGCTCACTCTCTCCCTCTCTCTCTCTCTCGCTCTCTCTCGCTTTCTCCCTCTCTCTCGCTCTCTCTCTCTCTCTCTCTCTCTCTCTCGCTCTCTCTCCACTCTCTCTCTTTTTGTGTGTGTGTGTATTGTTTTGTATTGTTAGTTATACTGCACTGTTGGAGCTAGAAACATAAGCATTTTGCTGCACCTGCGATAACATCTGCAAAATATGTGTACGTAACCAATTTGATATGATTTGATCTCTCTCTTTATTAGGAATGATATAATTACCGTAGAGTGAACATGTAAAGGTTTGACTCGGAATGTCGTCAAGTCAGCTAGCTACCAGACTGCAAGGTGTTAAGGAGCACTGCTCTGAACAACTCCTGCCACCAACAGGCTGTTTCCATGTTTTATAGGCCTTTCCAAGGAAAAGCACACAAATGTCACTCGTGGCGTGGCTAGTCTGTAAACATGATGAACTGTTAGTGAAGTCTTAGACTGCTGACAGCTAGGATGTGTTCCAAATGGCACCCTATTCCCTATGGAGTGCACTACTTTTATATTCCCTATGTAGTGCACTACATTTCTATTCCCTATGTAGTGCTCTACTTTTGAGTCCTATGGGATCCTGTTCAAAATTATTGGACTATATAGGGAATATGATGCCATTTGGGACACAACCATGGTGTTTACCTTGGCTGAGTCTGTGGTGCTTGGCATGTTGGTAATGTAACATCGCCTAATTACTATTTACATGTAAACATGAAATGAGACAAACAACCTCACAGAATGGCTATTTAAAATAAGGTGAGGAAAAATACAGTAATTCATATTCAGGGTCAACCTTTTCTGACTGTAACAGTTGTTGAAGCACTCTGTGTTGTTATTTTGAATCGCAAATTTCCAGCATTGGACATAATCCTACTAATTGTTTTCTGCTTCTTTTCAAGGACACGCAGGTAAAATATGGACCGGCTATATTGTAATATGCATAATAGCAGATGCTCGGATATGTAAAGTGTGTGTGGGGGGTCGGGACCAACTGCCTGGTTATACCGTTCGTTATTATTCATCATTCTGTTTTATTGAAAATAACCATGGTGATGGTTTATATGCTTTGGCCTACTCCAATACGATGAGTGCTTTGATATTCAATCAATCATATTCTAGCAAATGTATATATAAAGCCCTTTTTTTAAATCAGCAGTTCTCACAAAGTGTGTTTTTGTTTAGTTTTTTTGACAGTCCGGAGTAGAATAGCATGCATAGGCTAGCATCAATGCCTTACTCCTTGAGCCTTACAGTGCATCCCTCTCACTTATGACTAAAGCACTTGTTCATTCCCCAGCGAAGGGTAACATGAAACAGAGGCCTGCTGCTGTGTGTTCCTCTGAAGGACAGGCATATTTCACCTTCGCCAGTGAATGATAATGCATTATTACATTTGCCTCCGCCACTCTCCTAGATACACTAGGAGCTGACCACAGCATATTTATCTCCCCATCTGAGCCTCACGTCGGCACGCATCTTGGCAGCTGGAGTGCATTCTGTCACTTTTTAGGCATTTCAAAGATGAAAAAGAAACCCTCTGCTTTTTTCAACGTCCCATAAAAGCATAACCCCACTCCACCCCTGTTCTCTCTTTTTCTTCTGTGAAATGTGATTAGCAGGTGGAAGAGGTTGTCACGCAATGGAACATTCATGGTAAAGGTGGGGGGGGGACAAATATCAAAATGCCCCCCCACCCCCTCTACCCCACACCTCCTACCTCCCTGTCCTGAAGGAATAGCCCCCTATCTGCATCATCAGCAATTTCTCTCTCTCTGATCCCCCTCTCGCACAGGGGGCCGGGGAAAATTTGATTGATGATCTATAGATTTTTTTTGTTGTTGCACTCTTTTATTTTGACGGGCATACGCACTGACAAGTTGTTTGATCATAAAGCATCATTGTCTGCCAAGTCACATTCCGGGGCTTGTGATGGCTAATGATCGGGCCTCCTCCTGACTTAGGGGAAAGTCAGATAGTCAGCACAGCGTTTGAAGCCCCCCGCATAACGCCAAGGACACTAGGTTAGATAGAGAAGACTGTTGCAGAGCAGAACAACACCATGGATTGGGCTAAAGTAGCCCAAGGGAGTCAAGGAGATGAAAAGAAGTCACTTACAGGACAGATAGCTGTGTTTTAATGATACTCTACGTGAAGTGAAAACCCATCAATATCTGTAAATTGTGAAGTGTTTAGGTCGAAATCATTCGGGTTGCATTAATCAACCACCCCCAACAAACCAACAAATGTAGTATGAGTCATATAAAAACAACCTTACCTCGTATCAAATACTAGTTAGAGCATATGAGTTCTTTTGAAACCAGACAAACATACTGTACCTTTGCACTTCTACTCATAACCATTAACATACACGTAGAAAAAAACCTCAAACTTTTGTTTCATTCCCCTTTGATATTCTTGAGGATGAGGTATACTGTACTGTATTTCAGCTTCCTCTGGCATCATTTCAGTGTGATGGCAAACACATGCGGGCCCATGCTCTGAGCAGCTGGTGAATTATCTTTGCTGCATTCCATCAGTCATACTGTAGACAAAGTAGGACTGCAGCCAGAACAGGTCTGCTAGCAGGACAGAACAGGACATTTAGGGAAAAGCCCTGACTTTAGTAGGTAGTGCCTTACATAGCTCAAACTCTCATGTAAATCTTTTGGAAGCACAGTTTGAACAAATGTTTGAATACTTTGTGTTTTTATTAATAAGAAATGGTGCTATTCACCTTATATAGCCAAGCCCACTTTACCCAGAGCCATTTTGAATGTGTTTGTCTTCCAACTTCCGGCCCATTGACACACAAGGTCAACCATAGTTAAATATTCATTACATTTGTCAAAATTATTAAATAAAGTGCACAAAATGTGAAAGATATGTTAATTCTCTGTTGAAGAAAATGTAGGTGAAAAAATTGAATACTTTTTTTACATGTAGAATAACCACCACATTGCCTTCAGAAAGTAATCACACCCCTTGACTTTTTCCACATTTTGTTTTGTTACAGCCTGAATTTAAAATGGATTAAATTGAGATTGTTTTGGTCAATGGCCTACACACAATACCACATAATGGTAAAGTGGAATTATGTTTTTCTACATTTTACAAATTAATAAAAAATTAAAAGCTGAAATATCTTGCGTCAATAAGTATTCAACCCCTTTCTTATGGCAAGCCTAAATAAGTTCAGGAGTAAAAATGTGATTAATAAGTCACACAATAAGTTGCATGGACTCACTCTGTGTGCAATAAAAGTGTTTAACATGATTTTTGAATGACTACCTCATCTCTGTTCCCCACACATACAATTATCTGTAAGGTCCCCAGTCGAGCAATGAATTTCAAACACAGATTCAACCACAAAGACTATTGATACACCCAGTCACTACAAAGATACAGTCGTCCTTCCTAACTCAGTTGCAGGAGAGGAAGGTAACCGCTCAGTGATTTCACCATGAGGCCAATGGTGACTTTAAAACAGATACAGAGTTTAGTGGCTGTGATAGGAGAAAACTGTGGACGGTTAACAACATTGTAGTTACTCCACAATGCTAACCTAATTGAAAAGAAGGAAGCCTGTACAGAATGAAAATATTCCAAAACATGCATCCTGTTTGCAGCAAAGCACTAAAGTAATACTGCAAAAAAAGTTAGCAAAGCTATTAACACTTTGGAACAAAGTTATGTTTGGGGCAAATCCAAAACAGCACATTACTGAGTACCACTCTCACATTTTGAAGCATATTGGTGGCTGCATCATGTTATGTGTCACACCCTGGCTCTGGGACTCATTATGTTGAGCCAGGGTGTGTTCATTTCTATGTGTGTATTTCTATGTTGGTGTTCATTCTAGTTTGTTGTATTCTATGTTTGCCTGAGTGACTCCCAATCAGAGGCAACGAGTGTCGGCTGTTGGCTGGTTGTCTCTGATTGGGAGCCATATTTAAACTGTATGTTTTCCCTTTGTGGTGGTGGGTTTTTGTTCCGTGTTCGGTCATTGATACCGTGGACGTCACGAGTCGTTTCTTGTTTTGTTTCGTGCTTTAACTAATTAAAGTCATGTTTGTTCATCACGCTGCGCCTTGGTCTACTCCTTACCCTGACGATCGTGACAGAAAAACCCACCATGCAACGACCAAGCAGCGTGTCCAGGGGCAGCCCTTGGGGTGGACATGGGAGGAAGCGCCGGGAAAGGCCCTGGCGAAAGAGGAGCAGCGTGTCCAGGAGCAGGCAGCCTGGACATGGGAGGAGATATTGGACGGTAAAGGGTCCTGGACTTGGGGAAATCCTGGCCGGGATGGATCGCCGGCCATGGAGTGAGACAGTGGAGAGGCGACGGAGAGAGGAGCAACGGCGTGATCAGGGTCGCTGCGTCGGACGGTCGTGAGGCAACCCCAGAAAATTTTTAGGGGGGCACACGGCATGGACGACGGGGCTGACGGAGGAGAAAAGGGGGGCGGATCCAGAAGGCCACCAGGCCAGGGGTTCACCGCCCTGTACGTCCTGTGCGGATGCCTCACACAGAGTGTGTGAGGGTAGGCATTCAGCCAGGACGGGTGGTGGCCGCTCTTCACTCCAGGCCTCCTATCCGTCTCCATAGCCCGGTTCGGCCTGTCCCTGCTCCACGCACCAAGCCTACGGTGTGCGTCGCCAGCCCAGCCCGGCCTGTCCCTGCTCCACGCACCAAGCCTACGGTGTGCGTCGCCAGCCCAGCCCGGCCTGTCCCTGCTCCACGCACCAAGCCTACGGTGTGCGTCGCCAGCCCAGTCCGGCCTGTCCCTGCTCCACGCACCAAGCCTACGGTGTGCGTCGACAGCCCAGCCCGGCCTGTTCCTGCTCCACGCACCAAGCCTACGGTGTGCGTCGCCAGCCCAGTCCGGCCTGTCCCTGCTCCACGCACCAAGCCTACGGTGTACGTCGCCAGCCCAGTCCGGCCTGTCCCTGCTCCACGCACCAAGCCTACGGTGTGCGTCGACAGCCCGGTCCGGCCTGTTCCTGACACCCGCACCAAGCCTACGGTGTGCGTCGCCAGCCCAGTCCGGCCTGTCCCTGCTCCACGCACCAAGCCTACGGTGTGCGTCGACAGCCCGGTCCGGCCTGTTCCTGCCACCCGCACCAAGTCTACGGTGCGCGTCGCCAGCCCGACCCGGCCTGTTCCTGCCACTCGCACCAAACCTACGGTGCGCGTCGCCAGCCCGGTCCGGCCTGTTCCTGCCACTCGCACTAAGCCAGGGGTGCGAGAAGTCAGCCTGGTAAGGCCCGTTCCTTCTCCACGCACCAAGCCAGGGGTGCGAGTCGTCAGCCTGGTAAGGCCCGTTCCTCCTCCACGCATCAAGCCAGGGGTGCGCGTCGTCAGCCTGGTAAGGCCCGTTCCTCCTCCACGCACCAAGCCAGGGGTGCGAGTCGACAGCCTGGTAAGGATCGCTCCTGTTAAGTCCAGTCCTGCTCCAGCCGGCGGGCCAGACTGGACCAGGGGTACTATGGGGGGTGTATTGGAGGGTGGTGGTCAAGGCCGGAGCCAGAACCGCCGCCGAGAGGTATGCCCGCCCAGCCCTCCCCTGGTTTGTTTAGTTGATGCGCGGTCGCAGTCCGCGCCTTTAGGGGGGGTACTGTCACACCCCTGGCTCTGGGACTCATTATGTTGAGCCAGGGTGTGTTCATTTCTATGTGTGTATTTCTATGTTGGTGTTCATTCTAGTTTGTTGTATTCTATGTTTGCCTGAGTGACTCCCAATCAGAGGCAACGAGTGTCGGCTGTTGGCTGGTTGTCTCTAATTGGGAGCCATATTTAAACTGTATGTTTTCCCTTTGTGGTGGTGGGTTTTTGTTCCGTGTTCGGTCATTGATACCGTGGACGTCACGAGTCGTTTCTTGTTTTGTTTCGTGCTTTAACTAATTAAAGTCATGTTTGTTCATCACGCTGCGCCTTGGTCTACTCCTTACCCTGACGATCGTGACAGAAAAACCCACCATGCAACGACCAAGCAGCGTGTCCAGGGGCAGCCCTCCAGGGGCAGCCCTTGGGGTGGACATGGGAGGAAGCGCCGGGAAAGGCCCTGGCGAAAGAGGAGCAGCGTGTCCAGGAGCAGGCAGCCTGGACATGGGAGGAGATATTGGACGGTAAAGGGTCCTGGACTTGGGGGGAAATCCTGGCCGGGATGGATCGCCGGCCATGGAGTGAGACAGTGGAGAGGCGACGGAGAGAGGAGCAACGGCGTGATCAGGGTCGTCGTCGGACGGTCGTGAGGCAACCCCAGAAAATGTTTAGGGGGGGGCACACGGCATGGACGACGGGGCTGACGGAGGAGAAAAGGGGGCGGATCCAGAAGGCCACCAGGCCAGGGGTTCACCGCCCTGTACGTCCTGTGCGGATGCCTCACACAGAGTGTGTGAGGGTAGGCATTCAGCCAGGACGGGTGGTGGCCGCTCTTCACTCCAGGCCTCCTATCCGTCTCCACAGCCCGGTTCGGCCTGTCCCTGCTCCACGCACCAAGCCTACGGTGTGCGTCGCCAGCCCAGCCCGGCCTGTCCCTGCTCCACGCACCAAGCCTACGGTGTGCGTCGCAAGCCCAGCCCGGCCTGTCCCTGCTCCACGCACCAAGCCTACGGTGTGCGTCGCCAGCCCAGTCCGGCCTGTCCCTGCTCCACGCACCAAGCCTACGGTGTGCGTCGACAGCCCAGCCCGGCCTGTTCCTGCTCCACGCACCAAGCCTACGGTGTGCGTCGCCAGCCCAGTCCGGCCTGTCCCTGCTCCACGCACCAAGCCTACGGTGTGCGTCGCCAGCCCAGTCCGGCCTGTCCCTGCTCCACGCACCAAGCCTACGGTGTGCGTCGACAGCCCGGTCCGGCCTGTTCCTGCCACCCGCACCAAGCCTACGGTGTGCGTCGCCAGCCCAGTCCGGCCTGTCCCTTCTCCACGCACCAAGCCTACGGTGTGCGTCGACAGCCCGGTCCGGCCTGTTCCTGCCACCCGCACCAAGTCTACGGTGCGCGTCGCCAGCCCGACCCGGCCTGTTCCTGCCACCCGCACCAAGTCTACGGTGCGCGTCGCCAGCCCGACCCGGCCTGTTCCTGCCACTCGCACCAAACCTACGGTGCGCGTCGCCAGCCCGGTCCGGCCTGTTCCTGCCACTCGCACTAAGCCAGGGGTGCGAGAAGTCAGCCTGGTAAGGCCCGTTCCTTCTCCACGCACCAAGCCAGGGGTGCGAGTCGTCAGCCTGGTAAGGCCCGTTCCTCCTCCACGCATCAAGCCAGGGGTGCGCGTCGTCAGCCTGGTAAGGCCCGTTCCTCCTCCACGCACCAAGCCAGGAGTGCGAGTCGACAGCCTGGTAAGGATCGCTCCTGTTAAGTCCAGTCCTGCTCCAGCCGGCGGGGCCAGACTGGACCAGGGGTACTATGGGGGGTGTATTGGAGGGTGGTGGTCAAGGCCGGAGCCAGAACCGCCGCCGAGGAGGTATGCCCGCCCAGCCCTCCCCTGGTTTGTTTAGTTGAGGCGTGGTCGCAGTCCGCGCCTTTAGGGGGGGGGTACTGTCACACCCTGGCTCTGGGACTCATTATGTTGAGCCAGGGTGTGTTCATTTCTATGTGTGTATTTCTATGTTGGTGTTCATTCTAGTTTGTTGTATTCTATGTTTGCCTGAGTGACTCCCAATCAGAGGCAACGAGTGTCGGCTGTTGGCTGGTTGTCTCTGATTGGGAGCCATATTTAAACTGTATGTTTTCCCTTTGTGGTGGTGGGTTTTTGTTCCGTGTTCGGTCATTGATACCGTGGACGTCACGAGTCGTTTCTTGTTTTGTTTAGTGCTTTAACTAATTAAAGTCATGTTTGTTCATCACGCTGCGCCTTAGTCTACTCCTTACCCTGACGATCGTGACATTATGGGTATGCTTGTAATCGTTAAGGACTGGGGAGTTTTTCAGAGTTACAGTTTTGACTTAAATCTACTTGAAAGTCTATGGCAAGAACTGAAAATGGTTGTCTAGCAATAATCAACAACCAATTTGACAGAGCTTGGAGAAGTTTTTTAAAGAATAATGGTCAAATGTTGCAAAGCTCTTAGAGACTTGCCCAGAAAGACTCACAGCTGTAATTGCTGTCAAAGGTGCTTCTAGCATATGTAGACTATGGTCGTTGTCCACACAGGCTATCTCCCTTTTCAATCAAAGAGCAATACTTGAAAGGGTGATGTTGTTAGACAAAGAATACCATTGACAAAGGACAGAAAAGATGCTGAGATGTTTTTTTGTGTAGATAACATTAGGATATTTGCAATATGTTGTGCCACATAGCTAGCTAGCTAACCGGCCATGTTAAGTCTAATGGGAATGCTCATTGGCAAACGTCACCTAGTGCTAATACTACGTGAAAACAAATGTTTAGATTTTTTCAATCATTTTCTTAAGTGGAGAATTAAGATATATTTCCTAAAATGTGCACTTTATTTAATAGTTTTGACAAATGGGTGTTATTTATATTTAGCAACATCTCCTCCCCGGGTTTGCTTGTGTGTCAATGGGCTGGAAGTTGAAAGACAAACACAGCCAATAGTGCTGTCAAAGGTGCTTCTACTTATGTAAATGTGATGTTTCTGTATTTCAATACATTTGCATAAAAATGTAAAAACATGTTTTCACTTTGTCATTATGGGCTATTGTGTATATATTGGTGAGTAAAAACATATGTTTAATCCATTTTGAATTCAGGCTGTAACACAGCAAAATGTGGAATAAGTCAAGGCGTATGAATACTTTCTGAAGGCACTGTATGACACCGACGTTAGCCAGTTAACATTCCCGGTTACTTAACATGGACGGTTAGCTAGCTAGCATATTTAGACTATGGTCGTTGTCCACACAGGCTATCTCCCTTTTCAATCAAAGACAAACGCAAATGCAGCCAATATTGCCACACCCTTGTTGCCATGCTATATATAGGACCAAAAGGGTACAATGGCTTGCTTCATATGGACCTAAAAAGGTTTTAGAACCTCAAACCACTCTTATTTTTTAGCAGTATAATGTTTTATATTTTAATAACCTTTTACTGCAGTGGGCTAAATCAGGGTCACACATTGTTTCTTGGTAGTCTTAAACAAATATACTTTGAAACAAAAGTGTACACTTCACACACATGGTTATGGGCTCAAAAAAATAAGACACCTATACCATGCCAGATACAGAGTTGAAATGTATTCAATGTTGAGTTTGCATTCCAATATATTTTTTGAAATAATTTTTATTAATGATTAAATTATGAAAAAGATTAACATTCCACCCATGTGGCCACTAGAGGGTGATTATGTCATTTCACTGCAAGAAATGCCCTCTACAGGTCGAAGTCCTTAGTAAATGACCAACCCTCAAAGAAATAGGACTAAGCAATGAGTTTTCATAGTAACATTAGGGTAATGTAAGAGTAACATTAAAGTAATGTTAGAGTAACGCTAGCCAGGTTGATTAGAAGAGTATTCAGTACAAATGATCTTCTTTGAGAGTTTAGCGATAAAGGTAAAACGCTTGATCAATAGTCAAGGCTCATTTAATCTCAAGAATTCTACTGTCAGTTCAATGAGTGGTTCTGGTCAATGTCTGTTGATTGGTCAAAAACACTGTAAAAGCCCTCTAATGGGTTCATCATTTGGTCTCTTGGTATCAATGGCATGTCTCACTACTGCATTACAGTATCTCTCCAATGTCAAGCAAGTGAAGTTAAATGCCATTGGTAAGTACATAGATTAGATTTATAAAGACCTTTATCAAAATGCAACATCAAATACAGGGACCAATACATTTAACGCAATTAATATTGTATTGTCGACTCTAACCTTTAACCTTTCAATCCGTTTGCATAACCCTCTTCTGACTACATAAAAGAGAAGTTAAAATGGTTAGTAGTCCGTTAAAGAGCTAATTCCTTCTTTGACCATTGACCATTTGCTTTAGGCTGCCTGGAGTGCCAGATGGGTGGGTTTGCAGTTTTGAAAAAAAGAAATGTGGTGCCATTGCGCCCAGCCAGCTCAATCTAGCCCAGTATAAGTATTTGAAATAATTTCTAATAGTATTTGAACCCAGGTCTGGTGCTCCGGCCTGCCAGAAACAAAAGTCCTGTAGGCTTTTCTGCAGCCATGGCAGCCAGTTAGTAGAGCCTGTATTCGTTGACAGAGTGATAATGACATAGCCCCCTGCATTTATTACATGGAGGAGAGAGATGAGAGGGAAAACGCTGACTTTGAACAAATGAACACCCTGACCTTTATGCAATAAATATGTCATGGGCCGCATAAAAAGACAATATATCTTCTTCCCCTCTCCAAATGGGAGTCAACACTGATTTGCCGTTTCTCGCTCTCTCTGTTCTCTCTTTCTTGCTCTGTTCTCTCTCCCTCTCTCTCTATCTCTCAATTCAATTCAATAAATGCTTTATTGTCATGAATGGGTGGTTGCTACTGTTGCCAAAGCAATGTATATGAAGTATTACATAAATTAACATTACGTTTGAGCAACAATAATAACATGTATCAACAAAAACAATATGTATATATATATATGGAAAATAATACACAAAAAATTAAACAAACAGCAGCAATTGAGAAAATAAATCTACAAGTGCTCACGTGTATGACATGGCGGGGGCTATTGTCTCTCATATATACAATTGTTGAGTAGTGTGTAACCCTTGGGTGGCAACACATACATTCTAAGTGATTTCAATGGGTCTTTCTCCATTCCAAAAATTATTTTCATAAATTTCTGCATTTCCTGCACTCATTTGAGAACATTTCCACACTGTCATGAAGGGCTGCACGATATGGGCAAAAAAGGAAGGCCTTATTTTTAACCAAATGTTGCAATTGCGATTTGACTTGTGATTTAGAGCAAAACACTTGGGTGAACTGTTGAAATCATGGAAATAGAATGATTATTCAAATTCTATTTAAGTGATTATGCCCTCGAAGCCGGTGTTTGGATGATACATTGGCACGGGTACTGTTAGGCCCGAGACTAAGTCGAGGGCTGGCAAACCGTGGCAATATATCCTCCAAACATCGGCTTCAAGGGCATTATCACTTTTATACAACGGGTTACCAAAATATTCAAATAATGATTTACATATTTTCATTAAAAACATTATTTTGATGAATTTATTCATACTATTATTCATACTAGTCCCGACACAAATCAAGGGTTGCTACCCAAGCCGGCTGGACGTTAATTCTATCGGTTCAGTTGCCAGAGACGCGACCCAGTCATTTTGTTTTGTATCTATGAACCCAGTCGTTCGTTCTAAATGTTCCGTTGCCATACTGGCTGGCAATGTTCTTATCCCTTGCTTGCTAGCTAGCCAACTACTGATAACACAATCACTTCAGACTGAAGCTAGAAAGACAGCAAACTAGCTGCACTTCGTTTCGTTTTACCTGTTTTCTAGTGATAGTTATTTATATATATATATATATATATATATATATCCATAAAAATGATGCTGATTCATGATTTCGACTGCCTGAGAAAAGCTGCCTGCCTGTCTGTCTCATCCCGACTCCCGACACGTTCATTACTATGGGACAGCTGGGGATAAAATTTGAATATTGAAACAATGTTGCAAATGTCTGAGAGACAGACAGCAAGGTTTATACAAATCTCCGCTGTTGAAACTAAAAGAAATGTGAGATAATGTCTAGATGCTTTTTATAGTGGAGATCAAGTTTATAAATTGCCTGGCTGGGCTGATGAGACAGTGGATTGCGCAGTCAGATGGAACAGAGGAAATTGGCATTTTAACGTCATAGATTTAGCCGGTAGTAACGTGTGGAATAGACACGGTTTTAACCAATCAGCATTCAGGATTAGACCCATCCGTTGTATGAAGTTAGATTATACAACAGGTGGGTCTAATCCTGAATGCGGATTGGTTAAAAGCGCATTCCAGACGGTGTCAATTCCACAAGTTACCAATAAATTTACAACATTGTTTCAATATTCAAATTTGATCTCCAGCTGTCTCATAGTAATGAAGGTGTAGGTGTCAGGAGTCGGGACAAGACAGACAGGCAGGCAGCGTTTCTCAGCCAGTCGAAATCATGAATCAGCTGGCATCATTTTTATGGATATATACAAAGAAATGTCAATTGAAAAAAGGTAAAATGAAATGAAGTGCATCTAGTTTGCAGTCTTTACAGCTTCAGTGTTTGAAGTGGTTGTGTTAGCTGTGTTGTTGGCTAGCTCCTCTGAACAACAGTGTCCTGACGAGAGAGAACATTTTCTATACCAGGCGAAATCTCGCCTCATTAGCTCATTGTTATGGATGTATCCAAATAAATGTCACTAGAAAACAGCTTACACAAATGCAAATGCAGCTACTGTTGTTATTCTTTTTGACATTTGATATGACTATAAGTTAGCTGTAGTTGGCTAGCTAGCAAGCAAGGGATACAACCGTTGTCAGCCAGTATGGCAATGGAACATTTTTAACATTTAGAATGAACGACTGGGTTGTGTCCATAGATACAGAACAAAAAGACTGAACGACTGGGTCGTGTCTCTGGCAACCGAACCAATAGAACGAACGACCAGCCGGCTTGGGTAGCAACCCTAGATTTGTGTCGGGACTATATCTTGTGGAAGGATGAAATAGTATGAATAAATCAATCAAAATAAAGTTTTTATTGAAAATATGTCAATCATTGAATATCTTGGTAACCCGTTGTATAAAAGTGATAATGCCCTCGAAGCCGGTGTTTGGAGGATATATCGGCACGGTTTGCCAGCCCTCGACTTCGTCTCGGGCCTAACAACACCCGTGCCAATATATCATCCAAACACCTGCTTATTGGGCATTATCACTTAAATATAATAGTGGGCACTTTGAAAATAGTGTTTGACATCACAACAAATGAAAATGCCAGGGAGGAGTTATTTTGACAGGGTAGGAACCAAAGTGTTGACAGGTGTTTCCTAGGGGACCCTATAATATTTGGCTACATTTAATGTTTTCTCTTAGCTACTTCATGTACAGTTGAAGTCAGAGGTTTATATATGCCTTAGCCAAATACATTTAAACTCAGTTTTTCACAATTCCTGACATTTAATCATAGTAGAAATTCCCTGTCTTAGGTCAGTTAGGATCACCACTTTATTTTAAGAATGTAAAATGTCAGAATAATAGTAGAGAGAATGATTTATTTAAGCTTTTATCACTTTAATCACATTCCCAGTGGGTCAGAAGTGTACATACACTCAATTAGTATTTGGTAGCATTGCCTTTAAATTGTTTAACTTAGGTCAAATGTTTCGGGTAGCCTTCCACAAGCTTCCCACAATAACTTGGGTGAATTTTGGCCCATTCCTCCTGACAGAGCTGGTGTAACTGAGTCAGGTTTGTAGGCCTCCTTGCTCGTACACACTTTTTCAGTTCTGCCCACAAATGTTCTATAGGATTGAGGTCAGGGCTTTGTGATGGCCACTCCAATAACTTGACATTGTTGTCCTTAAGCCATTTTGCCACAACTTTGGAAGTATGCTTGGGGTCATTGTCCATTTGCATACCGCCCCAACAGATCCACAGATGATGCAATCTCTATTGCACTCCACACTGCCCTTTCCCACCTGGACAAGAGGAACACCTACGTGAGAATGCTATTCATTGACTACAGCTCAGCATTCAACACCATAGTGCCCTCAAAGCTCATCACTAAGCTAAGGATCCTGGGACTAAACACCTCCCTCTGCAACTGGATCCTGGACTTCCTGACGGGCCGCCCCCAGGTGGTAAGGGTAGGTAACAACACATCTGCCACACTGATCCTCAACACGGGGCCCCCTCAGGGGTGCGTGCTCAGTCCCCTCCTGTACTCCCTGTTCACCCATGACTGCATGACCAGGCACGACTCCAACACCATCATTAAGTTTGCCGACGAAACAACAGTGGTAGGCCTGATCACCGACAACGATGAGACAGCCTATAGGGAGGAGGTCAGAGACCTGGCCGTGTGGTGCCAGGATAACAACCTCTCCCTCAACGTGATCAAGACAAAGGAGATGATTGTGGACTACAGGAAAAAAAAGAGGACTGAGCACGCCCCCATTCTCATCGACGGGGCTGTAGTGGAACAGGTTGAGAGCTTCAAGTTCCTTTGTGTCCACATCACCAACGAACTATCATGGTCCAAACACACCAAGACAGTCGTGAATAGGGCACGACAAAGCCTATTCCCCCTCAGGAGACTGAAAAGATTTGGCATGGGTCCTCAGATCCTCAAAAAATGCTACAGCTGCGCCATAGAGAGCATCCTGACTGGTTGCATCACCGCCTGGTATGGCAACTGCTTGGCCTCCGACCGCAATGCACTCTAGAGGGTAGTGCGTACGACCCAGTACATCACTGGGGCCAAGCTTCCTGCCATCCAGGACCTCTATACCAGGCAGTGTCAGAGGAAGGCCCTCAAAATTGTCAAAGACTCCAGCCACCCTAGTCATAGACTTTTCTCTCTGCTACCGCACGGCAAGCGGTACCGGAGTGTCAAGTCTAGGTCCAAAAGACTTCTCAACAGCTTCTACCCCCAAGCCATAAGACTCCTGAACAGCTAATCATGGCTACCCGGACTATTTCCACTGCCCCCCCACCCCATTTTTTTACGCTGCTGCTACTCTGTTAATTATTTATGCATAGTCACTTTAACTCTACCCACATGTACATATTACTTCAACTACCTCAACTAGCCGGTGCCCCCGCACATTGACTCTGCACCGGTACCCCCCTGTATATATAGCCTCCCTACTGTTATTTTATTTTAGTTCTGCTTTTTTTCTCAACACTTTTTTGTTGTTGTTTTATTTTACTTTTTTATTAAAAATAAATGCACTGTTGGTTAAGGGCTGTAAGTAAGCATTTCACTGTAATGTCTGCACCTGTTGTATTCGGCGCATGTGGCCAATAAAATTTGATTTGATTTGATTTGATGGTCATTATGGCCAAACAGTTCAATTTTTGTTTCATCAGACCAGAGGACATTTCTCCAAAAACGATGATCTTTGTCCCCATGTGCAGTTGCAAACCGTAGTCTGGCTTTTTTATGCCGGTTTTGGAGCAGTGGCTTCTTCCTTGCTGAGCGGCCTTTCAGGTTATGTCGATATAGGTATTGTTTTACTGTGGATATAGATACCTTTTTACCTGTTTCCTCCAGCATCTTCAGGTCCTTTGCTGTTGTTCTGGGATTGATTTGCACTTTTCGCACCAAAGTATGTTCATCTCTAGGAGACAGAACGCAACTCCTTCCTGAGCGGTATGACGGCTGCGTGGTCCCATGGTGTTTATACTTGTGTACTATTGTTTGTACAGATGAACGTGGTACCTTCAGGCTTTTGGAAATTGCTCCCAAGGATGAACCAGACTTGTGGAGGTCTACAATTTTTTTTCTGAGGTCTTGGCTGATTTATTTTGATTTTCTTATGATGTCAAGCAAAGAGGCACTGAGTTTGAAGGTAGGCCTTGAAATACATTCACAGGTACACCTCCAATTGACTCAAATTATGTCAATTAACCTATCAGAAGCTTCTAAAGCATGACATCATTTTCTGGAATTTTCCAAGCTGTTTAAAGGCACAGTCAACTTAGTGTATGTAAACTTCTGACCCACTGGAATTGTGATACAGTGAATTATAAGTGAAATAATCTGTCTGTAAACAATTGTTGGAAAAATTGCTTGTGTCATGCACAAAGTAGATGTCCTTACCGACTTGCCAAAACTATAGTTTGTTAACAAGACATTTGTGGAGTGGTTGAAAAACGAGTTTTAATGACTCCAACCTAAGTGTATGGAAACTTCCGACTTCAACTGTAGCTAGTTATGTTTGATCTGACTCAGTACATTTATTAGCTAGCTCCCATTAGCATTAGCGATTAGCA
The DNA here is from genome assembly GCF_020615455.1 of Coregonus clupeaformis. Classification (NCBI taxonomy): domain Eukaryota; kingdom Metazoa; phylum Chordata; class Actinopteri; order Salmoniformes; family Salmonidae; genus Coregonus; species Coregonus clupeaformis. The sequence continues at coordinate 30,634,638 of NC_059231.1, read as the reverse complement.
TTAGCGATTACAAAAAAATGACAAACTAGCTGTTTGCAGATGTAAGAAACACAAACGAATAGTGTAATTATAGAACTCTAGTGGATTTATATTAAGAATCAAAGTGAAAACAGCATCGTTGTCATCAACATTGTTGCATATGCTGCATTGACCATGCAGAGACTGAACGCAAATGTCCGTGGTCAGAGGAATAACAAATGCACTCCTTGAGTGACTGGGGGCGGGGCTAGGTCTGTGTGGAAAGTCTGTGTTGCAATGTTTGCATAAGAAAGAACCTGGGTCACTGCAGACCCAGGTTCGATCCCAGGTTGTGTCGCAGCCGCTGCGACCGGGAGACCCATGAGGCGGTGCACAATTGTCCCAGTGTCGTCTGGGTTAGGGGAGGGTTTGGGCGGCCGGGCTGTCCTTATCCCATCGTGCTCTAGCGACTGCTGTGGCGCATGCACGCTGACTTCGGTCGCCAGTTGTACGGTGTCTCCTCCGACACATTGGTGCGGCTGGCTTCCGGGTTAAGCGAGCAGTGTGTCAAGAAGCAGCGCTGCTTGGCAGGGTCGTGTTTCAGAGGATGCATGGCTCTTGACCTTTCGCCTCTCCCAAGTCCGTACGGGAGTTGCAGCGATGGGACAAGACTGTAACTACCAATTGGATATCATGAAATTTTGGGGTAAAAAGTACACACACAAAAAAGGTGATTTTATTTTTTGATGACTATGTGCAAATCCAATCAGTTTTCCACTTTGATTCAACGTCATCACATATTCTTTATTTTTTTCTACTGACGTGGCAACAACGTTGATTCAACCAGTTTTTGCCCAGTGGGTTGTGATGATTATAGTATGTTATGTGAGTCCAGAATTTGGTGACTCTTTTCTCAATTTGGAAGGGGGAAAATCACAAGTTCTGCCCTACAGGCTAGGTTTGGGGCATTTCTGTGCATACCTAGAATATATATATATATTTCAATTCCAGATATTAGGTGGGGTTTTTATCCCATTATGTACATTTTCAATTCTCTCTCTCTCTCTCTCTCTCTCTCTCTCTCTCTCTCTCTCTCTCTCTCTCTCTCTCTCTCTCTCTCTCTCTCTCTCTCTCTCTCTCTCTCTCTCTCTCTCTCTCTCTCTCTCTCTCTCTCTCTCTCTCTCTCTCTCTCTCTCTCTCTCTCTCTCTCTCTCTCTCTCTCTCTCTCTCTCTCTCTCTCTCTCTCTCTCTCTCTCTCTCTCTCTCATATTATGGAATACAAACATCACCACAGAATGAGACTGACACATCCAACCAAATAATTTTAGAGAATTGTTTGCACTGTATTTGTACTGTAATTTTTACTGCAAATGTCAGAGAGCAGTAGTCAATTTTAAATGCTATAACAATATAAACCATTGTTATTTAATAGTGCATATTGTTTTATTGAATGGACTGTTAGTAATAATAATAATAATATGCCATTTAGCAGACGCTTTTATCCAAAGCGACTTACAGTCGTGCGTGCATACATTTTTTGTGTATGTAGCCTGTGCTATTTCAACATATTACTTACAGTATAGTAAGCTCAACATACACACCAACGTATGCCATTATATTAACATGCAAATAGTTAATATCATATAGGTTATTATTCATCCAGCTAGGCGGTTGGTGTGTCTGTACTGAAGAGAAATCTCAAGATCAGTGTATCATATCTGTTCTGAGCAGAATGAACATTGCTGCCTTGTGTCTCCTCTGACAGCCCCTCAGACACTTAAAGATTTATGAATATTTCCTCCATGTAGCCTGTCCATCTGCGTGACACTGTCTACCCGTAGCCTTGAGAATATGTTTCAATCTATTAAGGCAAACCAATGGAGTCATTACATTAAATAGGTGAGGGGAGAGGGAGAACGGGATAAAGAGAGGTAGAGCGAGAGAGAGACCGAAGGGGGGAAGGGGGTGAGAAAGAGAGAGGGGAGAAGTGAGGAGAGAGGGAGGGAGAGAAAGAGGGAGGGATGGAGTGACACACTGAATTGGTTATTAATGGAAAAGTGCAGCCCATAGGGCAGTTGGAATTTAATGATATCCTACGAGAAAATATGAGGGTGTCACTTTCCCAAAAGTCATGGTAAATGTCAACGTTTTAAGGTCCCCGACGCTAATTTTATGCCAGTAATGTTTGGAGGAGAGCGTTTAGGAAACACGGCCCACTGGCCACACTGATTATTCCGCTCACCTTAAATCTCTCTCTCTCTCTCAAATGGGTTTGTGCTGCAAGCGATTTCATCTCTAAGTGAAGGGAACATTAGGAAAGTGGAGGAGAGAGAGAGGGGGAGACAGAGAGAGAGGGGAAGAGGACAGAGTGGGAGAGAGAGGAAAATAGCGAGAGACAGAGAGGGGGAGAGGGGGAAAGGGAGAGAGCAGGAGGGAAATGGTGAGACAGAGGGTAAGATGGAGAGTAGAAAGATAGAGGGAGGAGATAGAAAGAGAGAGAGAACACAGGGCTTGATTTCCCTGCTGTGATAAGAGATTGGAAGCCAAATGTTACCTGTAAAATCCGGCCCAAAGCATCTGGGGGACTTTGTCCCCCAGCAGAGATGGAGCAAATGCTCGTTTTCCTCCTCCTCCTCCTCTCTCTCTGCAATGAAAATGAAATTTGTTTAAATGTGAGGAGAGCCCATTAGTGTGTGTGTGTGTGTGTGTGTGTGCGCAGTACAGCATGTCGTTGTTTGTGTGTATACATGTGTGTGTGTCTGTGTGCCTGTGTAGTGTGTACCCAGATGCAGAGTTGATATCCTGTGCTTGTAGGGTATATATTTCAACCCAACCTGGACATATGCACAACATATGCAGGTGTTAGTCATAGTAAAGGAATATCTCCTGTATGGATGTGCACGTTTCCACAATATGTTCTCTCTATGTATCTACATACCTGCGTTAGGGGGAATCCGAAATCATCCTATGGATACACTGTTTGTAAATGATGAAAGCCTACATTAGGTGTTTGTTTCATTTTACTACAATGGTTAAATGTCACTATTTTATGGACTACAAGCTGGCGAGTTCTATTGTGTTCTGTGTCCTGATTGACCATATTAGACTGGGGGGGGAAATATTATACCATAGCTATCCCTAGTGGGGCAGAGGGTTAATGATTTGACTGCAGAGCTGAAGATTGCAGGTTCAATCCCACATTTTTTTAACCATGCTTCTTTTGAAATAAATTGAAATTGAGGCTCAGATATAATCTACTAAAATAGAGGATGTGTCACGATCGTCGTATTGAACAGACCAAGGCGCAGCGTGATGAACGAACATGTTTAACTTTATTATATTTAGTGATAATAGAACACAATCAACAAAACAAGAAACGACTCGTGAAGTCCACGGTAACAATGACCGAACACGGAACAAGAACCCACAAACACAAAGGGAAAATAGACAGTATAAATATGGCTCCCAATCAGAGACAACCAACGACAGCTGACACTCGTTGCCTCTGATTGGGAGTCACTCTAGCCAACATAGAAATAAACACAACAGAATTACCAACATAGAAATAAACACATAGAATGAACACACCCTGGCTCAACATATAGAGTCCCAGAGCCAGGGTGTGACAGTACCCCCCCCTAAAGGCTCGGACTGCGACCGCGCCTCAACCTGAACAAAACAGGGTAGGGCTGGGCGGGCATACCTCCTCGGCGGCGGTTCTGGCTCCGGCCTTGACCACCACCCTCCAATAAACCCCCCATAGCGCCCCTGGTCCAGTCTGGCCCCGCCGGCTGGAGCTGAACTGGACTTAGCAGGAGCGGTTAGCTTCAGCTCCATAGTGGAGCAGTTGACCGGTACCTTACCAGGCACCGGTGACCCAGGCACGGGTTGTGCTGGACTGACGACGCGCACCCCTGGCTTGGTGCGTGGAGGAGGAACGGGCCTTACCAGGCTGACGACGCGCACCCCTGGCTTGGTGCGTGGAGGAGGAACGGGCCTTACCAGGCTGACGACTCGCACCCCTGGCTTAGTGCGTGGAGGAGGAACGGGCCTTACCAGGCTGACGACTCACACCCCTGGCTTAGTGCGTGGAGGAGGAACGGGCCTTACCAGGCTGACGACTCACACCCCTGGCTTGGTGCGTGGAGGAGGGACGGGCCTTACCAGGCTGACGTCTCGCACCCCTGGCTTAGTGCGAGTGGCAGGAACAGGCCGGACCGGGCTGGCAACGCGCACCGTAGACTTGGTGCGAGTGGCAGGAACAGGCCGGGCCGGGCTGGCGATGCGCACCGTATACTTGGTGCGAGTGGCAGGAACAGGCCCGGGCTGGCGACGCGCACCGTATACTTGGTGCGAGTGGCAGGAACAGGCCGGGCCGGGCTGGCGACGCGCACCGTAGACTTGGTGCGAGTGGCAGGAACAGGCCGGGCCGGGCTGGCGACGCGCACCGTAGACTTGGTGCGTGGAGCAGGGACAGGCCGGACTGGGCTGGCGACGCACACCGTAGGCTTGGTGCGTGGAGCAGGGACAGGCCGGACCGGGCTGGCGACGCACACCGTAGGCTTGGTGCGTAGAGCAGGGACAGGTCGGACCGGGCTGGCGACGCACACCGTAGGCTTGGTGCGTGGAGCAGGGACAGGCCGGACTGGGCTGGCGACGCACACCGTAGGCTTGGTGCGTGGAGCAGGGACAGGCCGAACCGGGCTGTGGAGACGGATAGGAGACCTGGAGTGAAGAGCGGCCACAACCCGTCCTGGCTGAATGCCTACCCTCACACACTCTGTGTGAGGCATTCGCACAGGACGTACAGGGCGGTGTATCCGTAACCTGGTGGCCTTCTGAATCCGCCCCTTTTCTGCCTCCGTCAGCCCCGTCGTCCATGCCGTGTGCCCCCCCCTAAAAAATTTTTGGGGTTGCCTCTCGCCTGTCCGACGTTGACCCGTTTGGCGCCGCTGCTCCTCTCTACGGCGCGCCTCCACCGTCTCTTCTCCCGGCGCTTCCTCCCATGTCCAGCCCAAGAGCTGCCCCTGGACACCCTGCTTGGTCGTTGCATGGTGGGTTCTTCTGTCACGATCGTCGTATTGAACAGACCAAGGCGCAGCGTGATGAACGAACATGTTTAACTTTATTATCTTTAGTGATAATAGAACACAATCAACAAAACAAGAAACGACTCGTGAAGTCCACGGTAACAATGACCGAACACGGAACAAGAACCCACAAACACAAAGGGAAAATAGACAGTATAAATATGGCTCCCAATCAGAGACAACCAACGACAGCTGGCACTCGTTGCCTCTGATTGGGAGTCACTCTAGCCAACATAGAAATAAACACAACAGAATTACCAACATAGAAATAAACACATAGAATGAACACACCCTGGCTCAACATATAGAGTCCCAGAGCCAGGGTGTGACAGGATGTCTTTATTTGGTCCAGATTTATAAATCCAGTCAGAAATGCAGAATTTTGACGAACTGTAAAATAAAATAACATTCTGTAAAAATTGACTGTTCAAATATAAACGCACCCAATATAATTCTGACTTTGAGATGCTTGATATGTTCCCCCCTGTCTTATTTTGTGATGGTGAATAACCCAGTTACCAGTATTTCCCTGTTAGTTATGTCTAAGAAGGCTAAAAAGGAAACATGGAATTCCTGATTGACCATTCTGCTATAGCTATATATGGAAAAATAAGATGTAAGAGAGCTTCCCTGGTGGCTCAGAGGATAAAAGACCTGGCTTGGGAACCTAATATTGCAGGTTCAAACCCCACAGATTGTTAACATGTGAAAGCCACACCCGTTGCTGACAGGTGTATAAAATCGAGCACATAGCCATGCAATCTACACAGACAAACATTGGCAGTAGAATGGCCCGTACTTTAGAATTCAGTGACTTTCAACGTGGCACCGTCATGGCCAAGCAGCGGACACAAGCCTAAGATCAATGAATGAGTCATACTTCGCCATCTGGCAGTCCGATGGATGAATCTGGGTTTGGCGGATGCCAGGAGAACGCTACCTGTCCTAATGCATAGTGCCAACTGTAAAGTTTGGTGGAGGAGGAATAATGGTCTGGGGCTGTTTTTCTTGGTTCGGGCTAGGCCCCTTAGTTCCAGTAAAGGGAAATCTTAACGCTACAGCATAAAATGACATTCTAGACAATTCTGTGCTTCCAACTTTGTGGTTTGGGGAAGGCCCTTTCCTGTTTCAGCATGACAATTCCCCCATGCACAAAATGAGGTCCATACAGAAATGGTTTGTCGAGATCAGTGTGGAAGAACTTGACTGGCCTCCACAGAGCCCTGACCTCAACCCCATCGAACACCTCTAGGATGAATTGGAATGCTGACTGCGAGCCAGGCCTAATCACCCAACATCAGTGCCCGACCTCACTAATGCCATTGTGGCTTAATGGAAGCATGGCCCTGCAACAATGTTCCAACATTTAGTGGAAAGCCTTCCCAGAAGAGTTGAGGCTGTTATAGCAGCAAAGGAGGGGATCAACTCCATATTAATGCCCATGATTTTGGAATGAGATGTTTGACGAGAATACTTTTGGTCATGTAGTAAATCTAACTCAGCTAATAACTTAACCAACTCGCCCCAACTTTAAACACACTGAAGACTCTACTCTCTTCAATATTATTCTAACAAATACCCCTCATAAGTTTACAGCCAATGGGATATTTGCCAATGAGTTCTGTGACCATTGTCCTGTTGCCTGCATAAGAGATGTTAAGCTACCTAAATATTGCTCATACATTATTACAAAGATACATTTTTTGAATGTTAATGAAAAAAATGTTTTGTCTGAGCTGAGGTTGAGTGACTGGTGGGTTGTGTCAACTATCACTGACTCGACTCAGGCCCTTAATTGTTTTATTTCCCTGTTTAACTCTGTTGCAGATAAACATGTGCCACACAAAATTCTAAGGGTGAAAGAAAGATCTAATCATTGGTTCACACATGAGTTTGTGAAATGACAGGAAATACATTTAGCTTGGACTAAGGCTAGACTGACTGATTCTACGTCTGATTGGCAGTCCTTCAGACATTTGAGAAATAGTTAGAAAAGCAAAATCAACATATTTCTTGAATTGTGTATCGCAGAGGGGTGGTAATCCAGCTTACTTCTGGAAAGTGGTCAAATCTTTTAAACAAAACTCCACCCCCTCATTGCCTCAGCAGGTTCTGACAGCCTCTGGTCCCATACTAGACAAAATTGAAATGTGTTGTGCTTTTGATGACCATTTTTGCTTCCGTTTGAAAGGATAGGGAGCCCTCTAGTCACCTCAGAACAGATTGTAGAGAATGTTGACCTAATAGATTTACAGACTTTATTTTAATTTCAACTATTTGATGTCTATGATGTACTAAGTGTTTTGCTGAAGATTTATGTTAATAAATCCATAGGGGTTGATTCACTTAATCCCTGCTTACTGTGGCACTCTGCCCGACTTATTGCAGAACCGTCGACCTACAGTCGGAAGTTTTCAGTTCTGCCCACACATTTTCTATAGGATTGACGTCAGGGCTTTGTGATGGCCACTCCAATACCTTGACTTTGTTGTCCTTAAGCCATTTTGCCACAACTTTGGAAGTATGCTTGGGGTCATTATCCATTTGGAAGACCCATTTGCGACCAAGCTTTAACTTCCTGACTGATGTCTTGAGATGTTGCTTCAATATATCCACAGAATTTCCCTTCCTCATGATGCCATCTATTTTGTGAAGTGCACCAGTCCCTCCTGCGGCAAAGCACCCCCACAGCATGATGCTGCCAACCCCGTGCTTCACGTTTGGGATGGTGTTCTTCGGCTTGCATGCAACCCCCTTTTTCCTCCAAACATAACGATGGTCATTATGGCCAAACAGTTCTATTTTTCTTTCATCAGACCAGAGGATATTTCTCCAAAAAGTATGATCTTTGTCCCCATGTGCATTTGCAAACTGTAGTCTGGCTTTTTGATGGTGGTTTTGGAGCAGTGGCTTCTTCCTTGCTGAGCGGCCTTTCAGCTTATGTCGATATAGGACTTGTTTTACTGTGGATATAGATACTTTTGTACTTGTTTCCTCCAGCATCTTCACAAGGTCCTTTGCTGTTGTTCTGGGATTGATTTGCACTTTTCGCACCAAAGTACGTTCATCTCTAGGAGACAGAACGTGTCTCCTTCCTGAGCGGTATGATAGCTGCGTGGTCCCATGGTGTTTATAATTGTGTACTATTGTTTGTACAGATGAACGTGGTACCTTCAGGCATTTGGAAATTGCTCCCAAGGATGAACCAGACTCCAGGTCTACAATTTTGTTTCTGAGGTCTTGGCTGATTTATTTTGATTTTCCCATGATGTCAAGCAAAGAGGCACTGAGTTTGAAGGTAGGCCTTGAACTACATCCACAGGTACACCCCCAATTGTCTCAAATGATGTCAATTAGCCTATCAGAAGCTTATAAAGCCATGAAGTTGGAAGTTTACATACACCTTAGCCAAATACATTTAAACTCAGTTTTTCACAATTCCTGACATTATATTCTAGTAAAAATCCCCTGTTTTAGGTCAGTTAGGATCACCACTTTATTTTAAGAATGTAAGGCACTGAGTTTGAAGGTAGGCCTTGAACTACATCCACAGGTACACCTCCAATTGACTCAAATTATGTAAATTAGCCTATCAGAAGCTTCTAAAGCCATGACATCATTTTCTGGAATTTTCCAAGCTGTTTAAAGGCACAGTCAACTTAGTGTATGTAAACTTCTGACACACTGGAATTGTGATACAGTGAATTATAAGTGAAATAATCTGTCTGTAAACAATTTTTGGAGAAATTACTTGTGTCATGCACAAAGTAGATGTCCTAACCGACTTGCCAAAACTATAGTTTGTTAACAAGAAGTTTGTGAAGTGGTTGAAAAACAAGTTTTAATGATTCCAACCTAAGGGTATGTAAACTTCCGACTTCAACTGTATATATTTAATTTGTCAATTGCTTCTGGTGTTATCCCTAAGATCTGGAAAGCGGCACGTGTCCTTCCCTACATAAAGGATGAGATCCTTCTGACTTAGATAACTACCGTCCAATCTCCAAATAGCTTGCCTTTCCAGAGTTTTAGAATCCATGGCCAACTGTCAGCTAAGAACTTTTTTAACTTCTCACACTATTCTTAATGTGCACCCATCCGGTTTTAGACCTGCACCGTTTCAGCTGCTACACTTCTTTTAGATGATGTGTTAAATTGCTTAGATCATAAAAATCATAGTGCTGCCTTACTTATAGACCTTTCCCAGGCCTTGGACACTGTTGACCATCGCAGTCTCATTCAAAGGCTGACTGAAATAGGCCTGGATCAGGCTTCTTGCAAGTGGTTTGAGAATTATCTGTCAGACAGGACACAATGTGTGATTTATGATGGTGGGTAAGTCTAGGTTCCTGGATAGTATGAAAGGTGTACCACAGGGGTCGGTATTGGGACCTGTTCTCTTTACTATTTATATAATTGATATAGGTCTATCTGTTAAAACTTGTAATATTCAGACGATACTGTTGTGTATGCCGATACTGTTATGTATGCCACTGCCCCAACTGTAGACCAGGCGTAGTTAGAGCTTCAATCTGACTGTGTTGCCCTAGTTGGTTTAAAATTTGTACTTAATGTGGGAAAGACTAAATATATGTTGTTCTCTAATTCTTGCAAAAATGTTTCAGATGGACTATGTATTTATTAATTGAATGGTTCTCCCATCGATCGGGTTCCCGCCTATAAATATATGGGCTTTTAGATTGACAAGGATTTAACATTTAAATAAGATATTGATGAGCTAAGATTTAAAGTGGGCTTGTTTTTTAGAAATAGATCTTGTACAGTCAACTTTCCTGGCAGTTCTTGACTGTAGTGACACAATTTACCAGAATGCAGCAGCCACTACTCTTAAACCTTTGGATGCCATATACCATAGCGCCCTTCGCTTCATCACAGGTGACAGTTTACTGCATCCTGTATCAAAAGGTTGGCTGATCCACATTAAAGTTCCGTAGATCACTTCCCTATTCCATTTTTGTTTACAAAGCTCTTCTACACAAGCTTCCAACTTCAACTTTGTTGTTGAAGTATAAAAACTTGAGTTACCAAACTCGTTCACAGGGTTGGTTAACTCTTGAGGTTCCTCGGGTCTCCACCAAATTAGGTAAATCCGCTTTTAATTGTAATGCTGGAACAATTTGCAGAACTCATTACAATTACATGATCTGGTGCCGCTCGGGCAGTTTAGGGTGTTAATTGAGGAGCTAGTAGCTGAGGACTGTAACTGTTTTTCATACAATTTGTGTTTTGTATTGATTGCTGTTTTGTTTTACATTGTATTGGTTCTTTTATTGTTGTGATCAGGGCACCCTTGGGAATGAGACCATGATCTCAATGGGTTTTCCCTGAATAAATAACAATTATTAAAAAATGAAGTGTAAAATATATGGTTGTGTTTGTATGATTAAATGCTGTTTAATTGTCCTATGAAATTAAAGTGATGTGTCTCTATATCACCTACAATACAGTCCTCAAATGTGAATTGCCATTAAATCTGGTGAGAAACATAACGGAGATGTATTCCAATCTGCTTTCTTGTGCTTTAAGGAGCTACAAATGTGCATGCTGAGAATGTTGTGGTAATAATTAGGTAAAACGTAAATGTTCTTGAAATGATCTGAGGACCTCCAAGAGAAGGTAAAATGTTTATTGCGTGAACATCAATGGAATATTATGTTAAACCTAAAACAAATACGCTATGAATGTCATAAAAATTGACTTATTTGGGAATTGGGGAACATTGTGCAACCTATGTGAATATCACAAGAATATTCTTACAATATCCAAGACAACTCCCATAACTTAATTAAATGTTCTGGGAACCTTTAAATAACTTAGACCAGGTGTTCTGTCAACATTCTTACAACATTAAGATAGTGTCCTGTGCAACCTCACTTTAACATTGTATGAATTTCATCACAACTGAGCATAGTTTGTGTTTTGGGAACCTATCTCTTGTAATGGATCCACACTGTTCCCACAACCTAATTAAATGTTATGGGAACCTTTAAAGAACTCAGAAAGGCTGTTCTGTCAACATTCTTGCAACATCACAGGAATGTTTTGTACACCCTGATAATAACATTATCTGAATGTCAGCGCAACTGGACAGTTTTAGTGTTTTGGGAACCTTATCTCTTGTTATATCCCAACAATGTTCCCACAACCTAAAAAAAAAACATTCTGGAAACATTTAAAGAACAGACAAAATGTGTTCTAGGAACGTTCTTGTAACATTAGGTGAATGTTTTTTGTATCCTAAAATAAATATTGTAAATCATCTGCACGACTGGACAGTTTTTGTGTTTGGGAACATTTGTCGCACAAATATGGGAACTTTCACGTAACCAATTTTGGTTTGCTGGGATATAACTAATATGTCAGCTTAGGTGACATATACTGTAACAATACTGAACAAAAATCTAAACGCAACATGCAACATTTCAATGATTTTACTGAGTTACGGTTCATATAAGGAAATCAGTAAATTGTTCATAAATTAATTAGGCCCTAATCTATGGATTTCACATGACTGGGCAGGGGCGCAGCCATGGGTGGGCCTGAGATAGGCCCACCCAGTAGGGAGCCAGGCCCAGCCAATCAGAATGAGGGCTTTATTACAGACAGAAATACTCAGTTTCATCAGCTCTCGGTGTGGTTGTTCTCAGGCGATCCCGCAGGTGAAGAAGCCGGATGTGGAGGTCCTGGGCTGGCGTGGTTACACGTGGTCTGCAGTTGTGAGGCCGGTTGGACGTACTGCCAAATTCTCTAAACAACGTTGTAGGCAGCTTATGATAGAGAAATGAACATTCAATTATCTGGCAACAGCTCTAGTGGACATTCCTGCAGTCAGCATGCCAATTGCACGCGTCCTCAAAATTTGAAACATCTGTGGCATTGTGTTATGTGATAAAACTGCACATTTTAGAATTGCCTTTTATTGACCCCAGCACAAGGTCCACTTGTGTAATGATCATGCTGTTTAATCAGCTTCTTGATATGCCACACCTGTCAGGTGGATGGACTATCTTGGCAAAGGAGAAACGCTCACTAACAGGGATGTAAACAAATGTGGGCACAAAATTATGAGAAATACGCTTTTTGTGGGTATAGAACATTTCTGGGATATTTCATGTCAGCTCATAAAACATTGGACCAACACTTTACATGTTGCGTTTATATTTCTGTTCAGTAAACAGCAGTTACATATCACTATTTTGACATACAATGCGACCATGTTACTTATTTTAAATGTGTCTTTATTTCCTTCGACATTGTACAGTTGTTTCGCAAGCTAATGGTCCATAGGGTTTATTTGACAAGGTGAAGTAAAAAACAATCTAATAACTACCGCTACAGTCGTGCGGTAGCATTGTCTTCTATTAGCGGGCTAAGAGGTCACAGCCACTCCATTTGAAGGAGGACAACTTCCTCCCTCCTCAACCACTCTACTGGCAGGTCAAATAAAATGTAATTGTGCCTGGCAGAAAGCACGCCGTCCTGCTTTGTGTCGGCCCCACTGACAACCTCCAGGTTTTAGTGCTCTGTTATCCTGTTGAGAGGAACACACCATTTGCAAGGACACAAGCTTCACCTGTCAATATATCACACTGACTGCCCTGGCCCCAGCTAAATGCACAGGCTGCAGAGAGAGACTGTATTTTTCTCTATCTCAATTTTCTCTCTCTCTTGCGCTCTCGCCTTCTGTCTCAGTCTCGTGCTCTTCTCTTGTCTGGGTCTGTCTCTCTTTATCTCTCTCCCGCTATCTTCCCACTGGGCACAGATGTCAGTTCAACGTCAAGTTTTGATTTACATTTGGTTGAATTGTCAACTAACGTGAATTCAATGTGAAATCAACAAAACATTTCACCATGTCATTGGATTTCGGTTAAAAGTTGGGTGAAAAAAATACTATATTCCCTTACGTTGATGGCTTTTTGCAAATCCAATCAGTTTTCCACGTTGAATAAACGTCATCACATTTAATTATTTTGTTGAAATTACGTGGAAACAATGTTGATTCTGTCAGTTTTTGCCTAGTGGGTTTGTTCTTTCTCTCCTACTCTCTCTTTCTCTCTGCTGGCTTCTCACTCTTTCACATACAGTGAGGGAAAAAAGTATTTGATCTCTGCTGATTTTGTACATTTGCCCACTGACAAAGAAATGATCATTCTATAACTTTAATGGAAGGTTTATTTAAACAGTGAGAGACAAAATAACAACCAAAAAATCCAGAAAAACCAAAGTCATAAATGTTATAAATTGATTTGCATTTTAATGAGGGAAATAAGTATTTGACCCCCTCTCAATCAGAAAGATTTCTGGCTCCCAGGTGTCTTTTATACAGGTAACGAGCTGAGATTAGGAGCACACTCTTAAAGGGAGTGCTCCTAATCTCAGTTTGTTACCTGTATAAAAGACACCTGTCCACAGAAGCAATCAATCAATCAGATTCCAAACTCTCCACCATGGCCAAGACCAAAGAGTTCTCCAAGGATGTCAGGGACAAGATTGTAGACCTACACAAGGCTGAAATGGGCTACAAGACCATCGCCAAGCAGTTTGGTGAGAAGGTGACAACAGTTTGTGCGATTATTCGCAAATGGAAGAAACACAAAAGAACTGTCAATCTCCCTCGGCCTGGGGCTCCATGCAATGATCATGAGAACGGTGAGCAATCAGCCCAGAACTACACGGGAGGATCTTGTCAATTATCTCAAGGCAGCTGGGACCATAGTCACCAAGAAAACAATTGGTAACACACTACGCCGTGAAGGACTGAAATCCTGCAGCGCCTGCAAGGTCCCCCTGCTCAAGAAAGCACATATACATGCCCATCTGAAGTTTGCCAATGAACATCTGAATGATTCAGAGGAGAATTGGGTGAAAGTGTTGTGGTCAGATGAGACCAAAATGGAGCTCTTTGGCATCAACTCAACTCGCCGTGTTTGGAGGAATGCTGCCTATGACCCCAAGAACACCATCCCCACTGTCAAACATGGAGGTGAAAACATGCTTTGGGGGTGTTTTTCTGCTAAGGGGACAGGACAACTTCACCGCATCATAGGGACGATGGACGGGGCCATGTACCATCAAATCTTGGGTGAGAACCTCCTTCCTTCAGCCAGGGCATTGAAAATGGGTCGTGGATGGGTATTCCAGCATGACAATGACCCAAAACACACGGCCAAGGCAACAAAGGAGTGGCTCAAGAAGAAGCACATTAAGGTCCTGTAGTGGCCTAGCCAGTCTCCAGACCTTAATCCCATAGAAAATCTGTGGAGGGAGCTGAAGGTTCGAGTTGCCAAACGTCAGCCTCGAAACCTTAATGACATGGAGAAGATCTGCAAAGAGGAGTGGGAAAAATTCCCTCCTGAGATGTGTGCAAACCTGGTGGCCAACTACAAGAAATGTCTGACCTCTGTGATTGCCAACAAGGGTTTTGCCACCAAGTACTAAGTCATGTTTTGCAGAGGGGTCAAATACTTATTTCCCTCATTAAAATGCAAATCAATCTATAACATTTTTGACATGTGTTTTTCTGGATTTTTTTGTTGTTATTCTGTCTCTCACTGTTCAAATAAACCTACCATTAAAATGATAGATTGATCATTTCTTTGTCAGTGGGCAAACGTACAAAATCAGCAGGGGATCAAATACTTTTTTCCCTCACTGTAACCCTAATCTATCCTTTTATCTGCAGTATCTTATACTTCCATCTGTCTCCCTCTCTCTCTCTCACTCTTCATTTGTCTTTCTCTCCTCTTCTCTTTCCCTCCCTCCGCGTGAGGACTCAGATGAATGCTCCCGATGGAGCTCCGGATTCAAACACAGAAACCAGAAAACATATGGCACATTTTCAAACTCCCAAGGTCAATTACAGCTATTTATCTAGAGATTGTGGCTACATTTCCCAAGGTTTCCTGTTGATTTACTGCAGATTGCCAATACATGTCTGTCATATTTAAATCTGAGGCAATATTTTGTTGCATCCTCCTCTCGCTTTCCCTTTGCAGCGACTCTCCATCAAACATTTCAAAGACTTATCTCCGATTATCATGCAGCTCATCTTTTTCTCCCTCCTCAGCATCGCTTGGTCCGAGTGCCTCTCCTCGCACAACACAAATCTAATAACATGTAAATTGGAGATAAGCCAAGATTCCTCAGAGTGATCTTCTTTTTTTTTTTACATCCGTAGTTAGTCAAGTAAATTCCATGGCCTCCTGTTTTAGAGGAACCACAGCACATTGTGGAGTGAGAAAATTAACTGTATAAGTCATTCATCATTGCTATCCCACTGTCAAGGACTCCCACCTGCTATTGAGGGCTGAAGGGAGGAGAAGAGGAAGAGAGGGAAAGGGCCGTTCTTTTGAACAATTATTTTAAAATCTTGTATTTCATTGTATTTAGGCCTACTGCATCCCCATTTTTCATTGTTGACTCCTATTATCCAGCCAAAACAGTTGTGGCATGAAATGTTATTTGTGCCATGGCAGACCTGAGAGAGGGGGGTTTGTTCCATAAGTATTTCACAGCGGAGGCCCTTTACCACACTTTTACCGTAGAGAGTAGCCTACGTATGGCACAAGAGGCTGTAACAGCTGCTGCTGGCAGTGCTCGCTGGAGGAGACGTACAGTGACTTACGAAAGTATTCACCCCCCTTGGAATCTTTCCTATTTTGTTACCTTAAAACTTGGAATTAAAATGGATTTTTTGGGGGTTGGTATCATTTGATTTACACAACATGCCTACCACTTTGAAGATGTAAAATATTTTCTTTTGTGAAACAAACAAGAAATAAGACAAAAAAAACAGAAAACTTGAGTGTGCATAACTATTCACCCCCCCAAAGTCTATACTTTGTAGAGCCACCTTTTGCAGCAATTACAGCTGCAAGTCTCTTGGGGTATGTCTCTATAAGCTTGACACATCTAGCCACTGGGATTTTTGCCCATTCTTCAAGGCAAAACTGCTCCAGCTCCTTCAAGTTGGATGGGTTCCGCTGGTGTACAGCAATATTTAAGTCATACCACAGATTCTCAATTGGATTGAGGTCTGGGCTTTGATTAGGCCATTCCAAGACATTTAAATGTTTCCCCTTAAACCACTCAAGTGTTGCTTTAGCAGTATGCTTAGGGTCATTGTCCTGCTGGATGGTGAACCTCCGTCCCAGTCTCAAATCTCTGGAAGACTGAAACAGGTTTCCCAAAAGAATTTCCCGGTATTTAGCGCCATCCATCCTTCCTTCAATTCTGACCAGTTTCCCAGTCCCTGCCGATGAAAAACATCCCCACAGCATGATGCTGCCACCACCATGCTTCACTGTGGGGATGGTGTTCTCGGGGTGATGAGAGGTGTTGGGTTTGCACCAGACATAGCGTTTTCCTTGATGGCCAAAAAGCTCAGTTTTAGTCTCATCTGACCAGAGTACCTTCTTCCATATGTTTGGGGAGTCTCCCACATGGCTTTTGGCGAACACCAAACGTGTTTGCTTATTTTTTTCTTTAAGCAATGGATTTTTTCTGGCCACTCTTCCGTAAAGCCCAGCTCTGTGGAGTGTACGGCTTAAAGTGGTCCTATGGACAGATACTCCAATCTCCGCTGTGGAGCTTTGCAGCTCCTTCAGGGTTATCTTTGGTCTCTTTGTTGCTTGTCTGATTAATGCCCTCCTTGCCTGGTCCGTGAGTTTTGGTGGGCGGCCCTCTCTTGACAGGTTTGTTGTGGTGCCATATTCTTTCCATTTTTTTTATAATGGATTTAATGGTGTCCGTGGGATGTTCAAAGTTTCTGATATTTTTTTATAACCCAACCCTGTTCTGTACTTCTCCACAACTTTGTCCCTGACCTGTTTGGAGAGCTCCTTGGTCTTCATGGTGCCGCTTGCTTGGTGGTGCCCGTTGCTTAGGGGTGTTGCAGACTCTGGGGCCTTTCAGAACAGGTGTATATATACGGACATCATGTGACAGATCATGTGACACTTAGATTGCACACAGGTGGACTTAATTTATATATGTGACTTCTGAAGGTAATTGGTTGCACCAGATCTTATTTAAGGGCTTCATAGCAAAGGGGGTGAATACATATGCACACACCACTTTTCCGTTATTTATTTTTTAGAATTTTTGGAAACAAGTTATTTTTTTCATTTCACTTCACCAATTTGGACAAATTTGTGTATGTCCATTACATGAAATCCAAATAAAAAATCAATTTAAATTACAGGTTGTAATGCAACAAAATAGGAAAAACACCAAGGGGGAGGAATACATTTGCAAGGCACTGTATCACCTGGAAACGCGGCACTTCATGCAAACACATGCCAGCAGGATAGGAGAGCCAGAGGAGAGGAGAATAGAGGAGAGGGGTGGTAGGGGAGAGGAGAAGAAAAGAGGAGAAGGTGGGAGGAGAGGAAAGGAGGAGATTGGAGGAGAGGAGATGAAGAGAAGGGAGTTGAGGAGAGACCTGGTGAAAGCCTGAAGACGAAACAACTGATCTGGAGTTTCACTGCAATAAACACGGTGTTGAACAAACAGTGATTAATGAATATTGTTTGATTTAGCTGTTTGCTTCCATGTGCTCTTGTCAACCTACCTGTATTTGCGCACACACCTCTTTTGTTGAAAATTACATGTACTCTGACAAGCGGTGCTGCTCATCTCTGTAGTTGTGAGTCTATGTGGAACAAAACACAAAGCTGTTTGCTTTTCCCGTGCCTCGTGACAGGTTGTTTCCTCTGCAACAAAGTCATCAAATATTCTCTGTGATCTGCTGGCGTGTTGCAGAAGGGGAGGCCTGCTGAGTGCAAAGCCGGAGTTTGTTAAAGCATTGATTTATGATGAATGCCAACACTAAATAAGGGACAAAGTGCCTACAGGACAAATCAATTACAAAGCTACAACATCAAGCCTTCTATCAAATCAAAGTTTATTAGTCGCATACACAGATTTGCAGATGTTATCGCAGGTGCAGCAAAATACTTGTGTTTCTATCTCCAACAGTGCAGTAATACTTAACAATAAACATTTGTTTAACAATACACACATAATCCTGAAAAAAAAGAACAAAAATAATAAATAATATCAGAACGAGCAATGGCAGAGACCAGAATATATATATATATATATATATATATATATAATGGTGTGTAAAGACAGGATGAACAGTATATGAATAGAAAATATATGTACAGCAGTAGTTATATAGGATGAGCCATGACTAGAATAGAGTATATCCATGTAGTGTGGGTAAAACAGTATGTAAACATTGTTAAAGTGACCAGTGTTCAATGACTATGTACATAAAGCAGAAGTCTCTATGGTGCAGGGTAGAGTACTGGCTGGTAGCCAGCAAGAACAGTGACTAAGGCTAGTGGTGACTGTTTAACAGTCTGATGGCCTGGAGATAGAAGCTGTTTCTCAGTCTCTCTGTCCCAGCTTTGATGCACCTGTACTGTCTCCACCTTCTAAATGGTAGCGGGGTGAATAGGCCGTGGCTCGTGTAGCTGAGGTCCTTGATGATCTTCTTGGCCTTCCTGTGACACCGGGTGCTGTAGATGTCCTGGAGGGCAGGCAGTGTGCCCCCGGTGATGCGTTGGGCTGACTGCACCACCCTCTGGAGAGCCTTGCGGTTGTAGACGGTGCAATTGCCGTACCAGGCGGTTATACAGCCTGACTGGATGCTCTCAATTGTGCATCTGTAGTTCTTGAGGGTCTTAGGGGCCAAGCGACATTTCTTACGCCTCCTGTTGCGCCTTCTTCACCACGCTGTCTTTGTGAAGGGACCATTTCAGGTTGTCAGTGATGTGCACGCTGAGGAACCTGAAGCTTTTGACCCTCTCCACTGCGGCCCCTTCAATGTGGATGGGGGGCGTGCTCTCTCTGCTGTCTCCTTTTGTCCGCAATCAGCTCCTTTGTTTTGTTGATGTTGAGGGAGAGGTTATTTTACTGGCACCACTCCGCCAGGACTCTCACCTCCTTCCTGTAGGCTGTCTCAACGTTGTTGGTAATCAACCCTACCATTGTTGTGTCGTCAGCAAACTTGATGATTGAATTGGAGACGTGCCTGGCCACGCATTCATGGGTGAACAGGGAGTACAGGAGGGGGCTGAGCACGCACCCCTGTGGGGCCCCCGTGTTGAGAATCAGCGTGGCGGAGGTGTTGTTGCCGACCTTCACCACTTGGGGTCGGCCCATCCAGGACCCAGTTGCACAGGGAGGGGTTCTGACCCAGGGCCCTGTGCTTAGTGATGAGCTTGGAGGGCACTATGGTGAGATCTACTAGCGTTGGTAGCAGTTATGCAGATTTTATTGGACAGAGATATTTGCAGTAGTCATCAGAGGGGGTCTATGTAAAGTGTAATGTAATGAATGCAAATGGCAGATGTTGTACATGTATATGAACAAATCAGAGGCCGAGTATTTGAAATGAGATAGTAGTTATTCGTAACATTTCAGTGTAACAGTAAAAATAAAATAAACAGTGTATTTCTTGCTTCAAATGAGTTGCTCGCTGTAGCTCTTGTTAGAGAGGATGTAATTTTATCATATGCTCACTCATCCCACAATAAAGCAGTAAAAACATGAACAACAACAAATTACCACAGAAGTGACTTCTTAAAAGTAGGCGGTTCATTCTTTTTTCATGAATTCAAATTAGAAACTAATTTGAATCCATTAGGCATCCATCCATTCTAATTAATCAACAGGAGTGAAAATATAAAACAAGAGAGGAGGAAAAAAAGAGCAGAAAGGTTGTTGACGCCCTCCACGCACCAAGAGTGGATATTCCACTCTCTTTTTGCCTCTCCCAAAAAAAGTATACATATTTTTTTCCTCTAAATTTCAAACTCTATACTGTGTTTCCTAGCACTCTTACACTCCACTGCCTGCTGGTGAGCCCATGTTTCCAGGGCATTTGCAGATGCTCTAAATCATCTCCAATGTTTTTGCTCAATCTGCTCTGAGGATGTGTGAAATAAATACTTTAAACTAATTAATGGCCGACCAGCTGTTCCTACCACTTGGCTGGCGTTAGTGAATATTGATGGTAGGAGAGAGGGGAGGGAGGGAGGGAGAGAGAGCATGTGAGAAGGGAAAGAGAGAGGAGAGAGACTGTGAGGAAGGAGCTCATCTGTTTTTGTGCCGCATTCACTCTGCCACATAAACATGTATGTATAGTGGATGAGATGGGAGAGAAGGGACCTGCACAGAGCACAGTCAGGGTGCAGTGTTAGAAGAATAAAAGTGGACTTGATCAAAATGGAGTAAGCAGGGATAACTGATGGCACATAATATATACTTTTGAGAAGTGTGTGTAGTTGTTTTCCTACCTTATCAGGACCCTAATGTCCTAACAATTCACCTATCCTGAAAAGATAGGAAAACAATAACTTTTTTGAAAAGTCAGGACTTTTTTTATGTCCTGAATTTTTTCAAATGCTATTTTAAGGATTAGGTTTAGGGTTTTGGGGTTGAGGTTAGGGTTAAGGTTAGGTTTAGGGTTAGGGTGTTTGGGGTTAGGTTAGGTGTAGGGTTAGGTTTAGGGTTAGGGAAAATAGGATTTGTAATGGTCAAACATTTTCACTCCCCAAAATGTCCTGACATTTTACAAAAATAAAGCTGTGTGTGTGTGTGTGTGTGTGTGTGTGCACATGTACAAGTGTGTGTGTGTGTGTGTGGTGTAAGTGGTTGACTTACAGTAAGGCTCTTCAGACAAACATAAACATAAAGTGGTACCTCTTCCTGACAGTGTAATGTCTCTCTCTCTCTTTCTTTATCTAGCTGTCTCTCTCGCTCTCAATTCAATTTAATTACATTCAGAAGTCTTTATTGGCATGGAAGTGTTAAACACATACATTACCAAAGCAAACATATAGAAACATATCAAAGATGACACAGATAGATATTTTGCACGTACACACGCATACACACACCACTCTCTCTCTCTCTCTCTCTCTCTCTGGTGTTATGGATAGTGTGTACAGCAGATGGCAGGGCCCTGCCTGGCCCTCTATTGGTGATAAATGGTTGATGATGTCATCCTATAGGTTTGACAGGCACCCGTATGTGCATACACAAAGGAAGCTGAACCAGCCGAGGTAATAGAGCTCTGTAGGCCTGCTTCTTCTTATTTGTGAATGCACATGATTAACTCCCTTCAATGGGAAAAGTGGAATTTATGTCCTGGATGGATGAAGGTTAACCCTTTGGTTAGACCCTGAGAGACAGTGTAGGGTAGTCAATGCGGACTGGAGTGAATCTCAATAGTCTTTATGTGATTCCTTGTGACCTCTCGCCTCATTCTCGAAAAACATTGGATGAGAAGAAACCTTGAATCTTCTCATCCAATGCGATTTGAGAAGGAGGCACGGATTATTTAAGAAATACTTTTCTGATTCAGCCCTGGACTGGATTTTCTATCAGAGAGGACCTGAGAGCTCTGATTGACTGAATCATAGAGTTCAGTACCTATACAAGTACTATTGTCAACCAATAAGTGTCAAGCTACTGTTTGGATGCACAGTAGGCTACTCAAACATATTATTTGAAATGCCTCACAGCAGAAAAAAAGTATATAAACCACTATGTAAGGTACTGTGTTTTCTTTCACAGCTGTCAGTAAAGAATCATGTCCTTACTTCTTCTGTATTCCAGATGACATTCCAATGTGCACCCCGACGGCGAGAGACAGCTACGAGAGGCTGTCATTGGCTGGACAAGGTCTACAACCTGGCTTCCCTTCGCCATTCCTGTTCCCAGACGGCCTGTCATCTATTGAGAATCTCCTCACTAACATACAGGTACAGTAGGTCTGACCAATCTAGGTGCTCCTCACTAACATACACTTACAGTACCAGTCTAAAGTTTGGACACACATACTATTTCCTATATTGTAGAATAATAGTGAAGACATCAAAACTATGAAATAACACATATGGAATCATGTAGTAACCAAAAAAGTGTTAAACAAATCAAAATATATTTTATATTTGAGATTCTTCAAAGTAGCCACCCTTTGCCTTGATGACAGCTTTGCACACTCTTGGCATTCTCTCAACCAGCTTGTATAGTATTGCTAAGGAAACCTTCAGTTAGTATAGCCGTTTGTCTTAAGTACCATTTAGGCTGCAACTGTAAAGACCACAGTCTGTATTCACAAAGCATCTCAGGATGGGAGTTCTGATCTAGGATCAGGGCACCGAGTTCCATATAATCTTATTCATTGTGATCTAAACTGTAAAACTGATCCTAGGTCAGCGATCATGCTCTGAGAAACGTTATGTATAGGTACCCTGCATTCAAAGAGATTAATGTCTTGCCGTTCAATACTGGACAAAAATGTAAACGCAACATGTAAAGTGTTGGTCCCATGTTTCATGAGCTGAAATAAAATATCGCAGAAATGTTCCATATGCACAAATAGCTTATTTATCTAACATCCCTGTTAGTGAGCGTTTCTCCTTTGCCAAGATAATCTATCCACCTAACAGGTGTCGCATATCAAGAAGTTGATTAAACAGCACAATCATTACACAGGTGCAGCTTGTGCTGGGGACAATAAAGGCCACTCTAAAATGTGCAGTTTTGTCACACAACACAATGCCCGTTTTTAGGGAGCAGGAAATTGACATGCTGATTGCAGGAATGTCCACCAGAGCTGTTGCCAGAGAATTTAATGTTTATTTCTCTACGTCGTTTTATAGAATTTGTCAGTACGTCCAATCGGCCTCACAACCGCAGACCACGTGTAACCACGCCAGCCCAGGACCTCCACATCCGGCTTCTTCACCTGCGGGATTGTCTGAGACCAGCCACCCGGACAGCTGATGAAATTGTGCACAACTGAAGAATTTCTGCACAAACTGTCAGAAACTGTCTCAGGGAAGCTCATCAGCGTGCTCGTCGTCCTCACCAGGGTTTTGACCTGACTGCAGTTCAGTGTCGTAACTGACTTCAGTGGGCAAATGCTCACCTTCGATGGTCACTGGCACGCTGGAGAAATGTGCTCTTCACGGATGAATCCCGGTTTCAACTGTACCGGGCAGATGGCAGACAGCATGAATGGCGTCGTGTGTGTGAGCAGCTTGCTGATGTCAACGTTGTGAACAGAGTGCCCCATGGTGGCAGTGAGTTTATGATATGGGCAGGCATAAGCTACGGACAACGAACACAATTGCATTTTATCAGTGGCTATTTCAATGCACAGAGATACTGTGACGAGATCCTGTCGTGCCATTCAGCTGAAAATGTCCCAGTTCTTCCATGGCCTGCATACTCACAAGACATGTCACCCATTGAGCCTGTTTGGGATGCTCTAGATCGACAGCGTGTTCCAGTTCCCACCAATATCCAGCCATTGAAGAGGAGTGGGACAAGTTTCCACAGGCCACAATCAACAGCCCGATCAAATATATGCAAAGGAGATGTGTCGTGCTGCATGAGACAAATGGTGGTCACACCAGATACTGACTGGTTTTCTTATCCACGCCCCTACCTTTAAATAAAAGTATGTGTGACCAATATATGCATATCTGTATTCCCAGTCATGTGAAATCCATAGATTAGGGCCTAATGAATTGATTTCAATTGACTGATTTCCTTATATGAACTGTAACTTAGTAAAATCTTTGAAATTGTTGTGTGTTGCGTTCATATTTTTGTTCAGTGTATATCAGAGTGTAATGATGTGGATACAGCACTCCCCTGCTCACCGCTCCGATACTCTGATACCACGGACATCCACAGTTATCCCTTTGGTCTGCACCACACCACACACATCTCCGACACAAACACACAACTCCAACACTAAAGTAAGTCATCTCTGACAATTATCTCGGCGTTTAATATTTATATATAAATCAACAAAATGAAACCAAGCAGATAATTGAGATAAAGCAACTATGTCTAAATTGGGGTCACGGGAACCAACAATTAGTAAGCTATAGCCCACTGCATTTGGTGTAATTACATATAGATGGGGAGTAATTGTTGTGGAATCGGACAATGCACAGAATGGAGACTATAATATTAAGTAGTCGAACAGTAGGAGTAGCATGGCTGTAAAAGCCTGAGAGAGATGTTTGTATCTCAGTTGTCATCATTCATAGATAGTTAGTCTCGGAAATCCCAGACCTAGACCTAGGGCAACAGCCAAAGGCAAAAGGATTATACAGTGCATTCGGAAAGTATTCAGACCCCTTTACTTTTTCCACATTTTGTTACGTTACAGCCTTATTCTAAAATATATTACATTGTTTTTTTCTTCATCAATCTACACACAATACGTCATAATGACAAAGCAAAAACAAGGTTTTGGAATATCACATTTACACAAATATTCAGACCCTTTACTCAGTACTTTGTTGAAGCACCTTTGACAGTGATTACAGCCTCGAGTCTTCTTGGGTATGACGCTACAAGCTTGGGACACCTGTATTTGCGGAGTTTCTCCCATTCTTCTCTGCAGATCCTCTCTCTCTGTCAGGTTGGATGGGTAGCGTCGCTGCACAGCTATTTTCAGGTCTCTCCAGAGATCTTTGATCGGGTTCAAGTCCGGGCTCTAGCTGGGCCACTCAAGGACATTCAGAGACTTGTCCCGAAGCCGCTCCTGCATTCTCTTGGCTGTGTGCTTAGGGTCATTGTCCTGTTCAAATGTGAACCTTCGACCCAGTCTGAGGTCCTGAGCACTCTGGAGCAGGTTTTCATCAAGGATCTCTCTGTACTTTGCTCCGTTCATCTTTCCCTAGATCCTGACTAGTCTCCCAGGCCCTGCCGCTGAAAAACATCCCCACAGAGTGATGCTGCCACCACCATGCTTCACCGTAGGGATGGTATTGGCCAGGTGATGAGCGGTGCCTGGTTTCCTCCAGATGTGACACGTAGCATTCAGGCCAAAGAGTTCAATCTTGGTTCATCAGACCAGAGAGTCTTGTTTCTTATGGTCTGAGAGTCATTTAGGTGCCTTTTGGCAAACTCCAAGCGGACTGTCATGTGCCTTTTACTGAGGAGTGGCTTCCATCTGGCCACTCTACCCTCAGCCCCCAGCTGTGCCCTGGACACCATATGTGAACTGATTGCCCCCCATCTATCCTCAGAGTTCGTACTGCTTGGTGACCTAAACTGGGATATGCTTAACACCCCGGCCAACCAACAATCTAAATTAGATGCCCTCAATCTCACACAAATTATCAATGAACTTACCAGGTACAACCCTAAATCTGTAAACATGGGCACCCTCATAGATATCATCCTGACAAATGTACCCTCTAAATACACTTCCGCTGTCTTCAACCAGGATCTCAGCGATCACTGCCTTATTGCCTGCGTCCGTAATGGGTCCGCGGTCAAACGACCACCCCTCATCACTGTCAAACGCTCCCTAAAACACTTTAGCGAGCAGGCCTTTCTAATCGACCTGGCCTGGGAATCCTGGATGGATATTGACCTCATTCCGTCAGTAGAGGATGCCTGCGTGTTCTTTAAAAGTGCTTTCCTCTCAATCTTAAATAAGCATGCCCCATTCAAACAATTCAGAACTAAGAACAGATATAGCCCCTGGTTCTCCTCAGACTTGACTGCCCTTGACCAGCACAAAAACATCCTGTGGCGTACTGCATTAGCATCGAACAGCCCCCGCGATATGCAACTTTTCTGGGAAGTCAGGAACCAATATACACAATCAGTTAGGAAAGCAAAGGCTAGCTTTTTCAAACAGAAATGTCTATCCTGTAGCAATAACTTTGCTACGGCTGGCCATGCTTTCCACCTGGCTACCACTACCCCGGCCACCAGCTATACACCCTCCGCTGCAACTTGCCCATGCTTGCCCATGCCCAACTTGCCCATGCTTGCAACTTGCCCAACTTGCCCATAAAATTATTTGATCCCCTGCTGATTTTGTATGTTTGCCCACTGACAAAGACATGATCAGTCTATCATTTTAATGGTAGGTTTATTTGAACAGTGAGAGACAGAATAACAAAACAAAAATACAGAAAAAAGCATGTCAAAAATTGTATTAATTGATTTGCATTTTAATGAGGGAAATAAGTATTTGACCCCTCTGCAAAACATGACTTAGTACTTGGTGGCAAAACCCTTGTTGGCAATCACAGAGGTCAGACATTTCTTGTAGTTGGCCACCAGGTTTGCACACATCTCAGGAGGGATTTTGTCCCACTCCTCTTTGCAGATCTTCTCCAAGTCATTAAAGTTTTGAGGCTGACGTTTGGCAACTCGAACCTTCAGCTCCCTCCACAGATTTTCTATGGGATTAAGGTCTGGAGACTGGCTAGGCCACTCCAGGACCTTAATGTGCTTCTTCTTGAGCCACTCCTTTGTTGCCTTGGCCGTGTGTTTCGGGTCATTGTCATGCTGGAATACCCATCCAATAACCATTTTCAATGCCCTGGCTGAGGGAAGGAGGTTCTCACCCAAGATTTGACATGGCCCTGTCCATCGTCCCTTTGATGCGGTGAAGTTGTCCTGTCCCCTTAGCAGAAAAACACCCCCAAAGCATAATGTTTCCACCTCCATGTTTGACGTTGGGGATGGTGTTCTTGGGGACATAGGCAGCATTCCTCCTCCTCCAAACACGGCGAGTTGAGTTGATGCCAAAAAGCTTGAATTTGGTCTCATCTGACCACAACACTTTCCCCCAGTTCTCCTCTGAATCATTCAGAAGTTCATTGGCAAACTTCAGACTGGCCTGTATATGTGCTTTCTTGAGCAGGGGGACCTTGCGGGCGCTGCAGGATTTCAGTCCTTCACGGCGTAGTGTGTTGCCAATTGTTTTCTTAGTGACTATGGTCCCAGCTGCCTTGAGATCATTGACAAGATCCTCCCGTGTATTTCTGGGCTGATTCCTCACCGTTCTCATGATCATTGCAACTCCACGAGGTGAGATCTTGCATGGAGCCCCATGCCGATGGAGATTGACAGGTCTTTTGTGTTTGTTCCATTTGCGAATAATCGCACCAAAAGTTGTCACCTTCTCACCAAGCTGCTTGGCGATGGTCTTGTAGCCCATTCCAGCCTTGTGTAGGTCTACAATCTTGTCCCTGATGTCCCTGGAGAGCTCTTTGGTCTTGGCCATGGTGGAGAGTTTGGAATCTGATTGATTGATTGCTTCTGTGGACAGGTGTCTTTTATACAGGTAACAAGCTGAGATTAGGAGCACTCCCTTTAAGAGTGTGCTCCTAATCTCAGCTCGTTACCTGTATAAAAGACACCTGGGAGCCAGAAATCTTTCTGAATGAGAGGGGCTCAAATACTTATTTCCTTCATTAAAATGCAAATCAATTTATAACATTTTTGAAATGTGTTTTTCTAGATTCTTTTGTTGTTATTATGTCTCTCACTGTTCAAATAAACCTACCATAAAAATTATAGACTGATCATTTCTTTGTCAGTGGGCAAACGTACAAAAACAGCAGGGGATCAAATACTTTTTTCCCTCACTGTATTTGAAAGCCAAGTTAACAAACAGATCACCGACCATTTTGAATACCACCGTACCTTCTCCGCTATGCAATCTGGTTTCCGAGCTGGTCATGGGTGCACCTCAGCCACGCTCAAGGTCCTAAACGATATTATACCCGCGATCGATAAAAGACAGTACTGCGCAGCCGTCTTCATCGACCTGGCCAAGACTTTCGACTCTGTCAATCACCGCATTCTTATTGGCAGACTAAATAACCTTGGTTTCTCAAATGACTGCCTCGCCTAGTTCACCAACTACTCCTCAGATAGAGTTCAATGTGTCAAATCGGAGGGCCTGTTGTCTGGACCTATGGCATTCTCTATGGGGGTCCCACAGGGTTCAATTCTCGGGCCGACTCTATGCTCTGTGTATATCAATGATGTCCCTGTTGCTGCTGGTGACGCTCGGATCCACCTCTATGCGGACAACACCATTTTGTATACATCTGGCCCTTCATTGGACACTGTGTTAACAAACATCCAAACGAGCTTCAATTCCATACAACACTCCTTCCGTAGCCTTCAACTGCTCTTAAACACTAGTAAAACTAAATGCATGCTCTTCAACCGAACGCTGCTTGCACCCGCCCACCCGACTAGAATCACTACTCTCGGCGGATCTGACCTAGAGTATATGGACAACTACAAATACCTAGGTGTCTGGTTAGACTGTAAACTCTCCTTCCAGACTCACATTAAGCATCTCCAATCAAAAGTTAGATCTAGAATCGGCATCCTATTTCGCAACAAAGCCACCTTCACTCATGCTGCCAAACATGCCCTCGTAAAACTGACTATCCTACCGATCCTTGACTTCGGTGACAAAATAGCCTCCAACACTCTACTCAGCAAATTGGATGTAGTCTATCACAGTGCCATCCGTTTTGTCACCAAAGCCCCATATACTACCCACCATTGTGACCTGTACGCTCTTGTTGGCTGGCCCTCACTACATATTCGTCGCCAAACCCACTGGCTACAGGTCATCTATAAATCACTGCTAGGCAAATCCCCGTCTTATCTTAGCTCACTGGTCACCATAGCAACACCCACCCGTAGTATGCACTCCAGCAGGTATATCTCACTGGTCATCCCCAAAGCCAACACCTCCTTTGGCCGCCATTCCTTCTAGTTCTCTGCTGCAAATGACTGGAACGAACTGCAAAAATCTCTGAAGCTGGAGACTCTTATCTCCCTCACTAACTTTAAGCATCAGTTGTCAGAGCAGCTTACCGATCACTGCACCTGTACACAGCCATTCTGAAATTAGCCCACCCAACTACCTCATCCCATATTGTTATTTATTTTGCTAATTTGCACCCCAGTATATCTATCTGCGCATCATCTTTTGCACATCTATCATTCCAGTGTTAATACAAAATTGTAACTATTTTGCACTATGGCCTATTTATTGCCTTACCTCCATAACTTACTACATACACACACACTGTATATATATTTTCTGTTGTATTTTTGACTTTATATTTTGTTTTACCCCGTATGTAACTCTGTGTTGTTGTTTTTATTGCACTGCTTTGCTTTATCTTGGCCAGGTTGCAGTTGTAAATGAGAACTTCTCAACTGGCTTACCTGGTTAAATAAAGGTGAAATATATATTTATTTTTTAAAGACCTTATTGGTGGAGTGCTGCAGAGATGGTTGTCCTTCTGGAAGGTTCTCCCATCTCCACAGAGGAACTCTGGAGCTCTGTCAGAGTGACCATTGTGTTCTTGGTCACCTCCCTGACCAAGGCCCTTCTCCCCCGATTGCTCAGTTTGGCCAAGTAGCCAGCTCTAGGAAGAGTCTTGGTGGTTCCAAATTTATTCCATTTAAGAATGATGGAGGCCACTGTGTTTTTGGGGACCTTCAATGCTGCAGACATTTTTTGGTACACTTCCGCAGATCTGTGCCTCGACACAATCCTGTCTCGGATCTCTACGGACAATTCCTTCGACCTCACTTGGTTTTTGCTCGGATCAACCATATATAGACGGTTGTTTGCCTTTCCAAATCATGTCCAATCAATTGAATTTACCACAGGTGGAATCCAATCAAGTTGTAGAAACATCTCAAGGATGATCAATGGAAACTGGATGCACCTGAGCTCAATTTCAAGTCTGATAGTAAAGGGTCTGAATACTTATGTAAATAAGTTATTTCTGTTTTTTATTTCATTTTTAATATTTAAAAAAATGGTTTTCGGTTTGTCATTATGGGGTATTGTGTGTAGATTGATGAGGGAAAAAATATTTTTGTCCATTTTAGAATAAGGCTATAACGTGGAAAAAGTGAAGGGGTCTGAATACTTTCCGAATGCACTGTTGATGAAAAGATGATAGAAAAGGCCTTACCAAGATGAAGATGAGCTAGATCCTCTCCTATCTGTCCACCTGTATTTCACGACTATGACCAAGAGGAGTCAGACAAATCTCAATCACTCCATCTCACACACTTGACACATTAGAAAAAATTATCTCTACTGTTACTATGAAGAAATACAATGATAACACATAAAACACTGTAACTGATAAAACAAAACTATCCCTCATTCAATGGCAGTTTATTTTACCTTTACATGTTGCTGTGTAATTGTGTGTGTGTGTGTGTGTGTGTGTATATGTGTCTCTGTGTGTGCACGCACTGAGTGTGCATGTGTGTCTGTGCACATACACATGTGTATGTACTGGAAGTGCATATGATGTGTGTGTGTGCGCGTGTGCATGCGTGCGTGCGCGTGGACTTACGTGTGTGTTTGTGTGTGCATGCGTGTGTGCACTTGTCTATGTGTGTGTGTGTGTGTGTATTTGTACTAACTGGTGTGTGTGTGTGTGTGTGCAGGGCCTGCTGAAGGTGGCAATTGACAACGCGCGGGCCCAGGAGAAGCAGGTGCAGCTGGAGAAGACGGAGCTGAAGATGGAGCTGTTCAGGGAAAGAGATCTCAGGGAGACCCTGGAGAAACAGCTCGCTATCGAACAGAAGAACAGAGGTAGGTGTGTGTGTGTGTGTCTGTGTGTGTTTGCACACAAAATAACAGAGGTACTGACAACCACCTGGCAGAGCGCGCGAGAGAGATGGAGAGAGATAGAGGGGGGAGGGGGAGGGGGGGGGGGGGGGGGGTTGTATGTGAAAGAGAATGACTCAGAGTCTCTGTGTGTGGGTCACATAGCAGTGCAGTCTACTATCTACTGCTCACAAGAACAACAATTACATTACACCAGGGATATTCAACCAGGGTCCACGGAGGTACTGCAGCATTCCTCCTCCTCCAAACACGGCGAGTTGAGTTGATGCCAAAGAGCTCGATTTTGGTCTCATCTGACCACAACACTTTCACCCAGTTCTCCTTTGAATCATTCCGATGATCATTGGCAAAGTTCAGACGGGCCTGTATATGTGCTTTCTTGAGCAGGGGGACCTTGCGGGCGCTGCAGGATTTCAGTCCTTCACGGCGTAGTGTGTTACCAATTGTTTTCTTGGTGACTATGGTCCCAGCTGCCTTGAGATCATTGACAAGATCCTCCGGTGTAGTTCTGGGCTGATTCCTCACCGTTCTCATGATCATTGCAACTCCACAAGGTGAGATCTTGCATGGAGCCCCAGGCCGAGGGAGATTGACAGTGAAATCACACTACAAACAATCACCCTCATGCTCTTAAGGAAATTGTGAATGTCATGGATACATTAGAACTAGTAGATATATGGAGGCTTATATATCCTGATCTAGTGAGATATACATGGCGGAGACTCAATCAAGCTAGTCGTCTTGACTTCTTTCTTATGTCATTCTCGTTGGCACCAAAAGTTAAAAAAGTGTTGATAGGGGACAGAATGCGGTCAGACCATCATATAATTAGCATATACATTACTCTTACTGAATTTCCACGTGGGCGAGGATATTGGAAATTTAATCAAAGCCTATTGGATGATAACTTGTTTTTAACTAGGACAGAGGAATTTATAACTGATTTTTTACAACATAACATAGGTACAGCAAATCCCCTTATTGTATGGGACACCTTTAAATGTGCCTTTAGAGGCCATGCAATTCAGTACTCATCTTGAAAACAAAAGCAATTTAGGTCAAAAGAGTCCACACTAACAAAGGAAATAGAAGGTCTAACAGAACAGATAGGATAGCAATAGAAACTGTAACATAGAGGCTCAGAATAAATTAGTGGAAAAACAAAAAGAAATTGAGAAATGTATTCAAGAAAGATCAAGTGTAATATATTATAAAAATAAAGCAAACTGTATGGAATATGGGGGAAAATGCACTAAATTAGTTTTATATCTTCAACATAGGAATGCTACCAAAAATAATTTATTGAAACTGGTTACAAATGACGGAGTCACCCATGATTCACCAAATTATATTTTGAAGGAGGAAACAAAGTACTTTAAGCATATGTTTTCATTTCAGTCGCCTCCATCTCCTCTAACTGAAGCAAATTGTAGAGATTTTTTTTTCTATTTATAATGTAAAATTAACAGCCATACAGAAAGACTCATGTGAAGGTGAAATTACAGAGGAGGAACTTCTGGATGCAATTACAGACTTTAAGTCCGGGAAAACTCCAGGGTTGGATGGCATACCAG
This sequence comes from Coregonus clupeaformis, assembly GCF_020615455.1. NCBI lineage: Eukaryota > Metazoa > Chordata > Actinopteri > Salmoniformes > Salmonidae > Coregonus > Coregonus clupeaformis. Next base: position 30,602,515 of record NC_059231.1, on the reverse strand, counting down.
TCGAGGTATACCAAACCTTTTTTGATATACTCAGAGGACCGTTATTAGCATGTTTTAACCACTCCTATATAAATGGTAGATTATCAGACACTCAAGAAGAAGGTCTGATTTCATTATTACTGAAACAGGATACAAGTGGAAAATATAAAGATCCAGTCCATTAAAAAAATTGGCGGCCCCTTACACTTCAGTGTTGTGATGCAAAAATTCTAGAAAAAATGTATAGCGCATAGAATTAAAAAGGTATTGTCGGACATTATTCATTCTAATCAGACAGGTTTTTTACATGGGCAATACATTGGAGATAATATAAGACAAGTACTGGAAACAATAGAACACTATGAAAAATGTGGGAAACCAGGCCTACTATTCATAGCAGACTTCAAAAAGGCATTTGATAAAGTATGACTGGGGTTTATATATAAATGCCGGGAGCATTCCAATTTTGGACAATCTCTTATAAATTGGGTTAAAATCATGTATAGTAACCCTAGGTGTAAAATAGTAAATAATGGCTATTTCTCAGAAAGTTTTAAACGGTCAAGAGGAGTGAAACAAGGTTGTCCACTATCGGCATATCTATTTATTATTGCCATCGACATTTACATTTACATTTAAGTCATTTAGCAGATGCTCTTATCGAGATGTTAGCTATTAAAATCAGTTCCAATAATAATATCAAGGGATTAGAAATCCAGGGCTTAAAAACAAAGGTCTCATTGTACGCTGATGATTCATGTTTTCTTTTCTTTCTAACCTCTCTGGATTACAACCAAATTATGATAAATTTACTATATTACGTATTGGATCACAAAAAAATACAATTTTTACATTACCATGTAGTTTACCAATTAAATGGTCTGATGGTGATGTGGATATACTCGGAATACATATCCCAAATGAAATAAATGATCTCACTCCCAAAAAAATTAATAGAAAGTTAGCAAAAATAGATAAGATCTTGCTACCATGGAAAGGTAAATACCTGTCAATTTGTGGAAAAATCACCCTGATTAACTCTTTAGTATTATCACAGTTTACCTATTTGCTTATGGTCTTGCCTACGCCTAGCGAACAGTTTTTTTTTATTATATGAGAAAAAAATATTCCATTTTATTTGGAACGGCAAGCCAGACAAAATTAAACGGGCCTATTTATATAATGAATATGAATTAGGAGGACAGAAATTATTAAATATTAAAGCATTAGGCTTATCACTAAAAGCTTCAGTCATACAAAAATTATACTTAAATCCGAACTGGTTCTCTAGCAAACTAGTAACATTGTCTCACCCAATGTTCAAGAAGGGACTTTTTCCCTTTATTCAGATTACAACCTCTCACTTTCAGGTATTTGAAAAGGAAATCATCTCCCAAATATAACTATTTCTAAAACAAGCCATAGAAAGTTGGTTGCAATTTCAATTTAATCCTCCAGAAATGACAGAACAAATATTGCAACAAATATTGTGGTTAAACTCAAATATACTAATTGATTAAAAAAACGTTCTTTTTTGAGAAAATGTTTAAAAAAGGTATAATCTTCGTAAATGATATTATCGGTAGGAATGGTGGAGTTATGTCACACATGCAGCTAACAAAAACATATGGAAATGTCTGCTCTACCCAAAATTACAACCAAATAATTGCAGCATTACCGCAACAATGGAAGAGGAAAGTGAAAGGAGGAAAAAGTAAGTATCTTGTCTGTCGGCCTTGCATTAAAGAACATAATTGGTTAAAGGAAATTGTGATAAATAAAAAAGTTTACCAGTTTCATTTAAGGACCAAAAGAGTGACAGCCGTCCTATTCTTGCTACCAATAGAATGTTATTTGTATGGGGGATACAATCTTCCCAGCTCTGCAGATTTGGCTGTGAAGAGAAAGAATCATTAGATAATTTGTTTTGTTATTGTCCATTTGTAGCTTGATTCTGGACACAGGTCCAGGAATGGCTGAAGGATTGCAATATTTTTATGGAGCTGACTACTGGGTGATCTGAAAAGTCATAGTCAATCGATCAATAATATAATAATATTTTTAGCAAAAAAAATTATTTTCAATTCACAAACTGTAGAAACAATGAGAATAGAAAGGTTCAGAACTTTTGTAAAACATCACAGTACAGTTGAAAAAGATATGGCAAATGGAAATCCAATATGGATGGTGTTGAATGGAGCTGAAGGATGGGACTAATAACAACAACTAATAACAACAAGATAACTAGTGTAAGACATGCTGTGTCCATAATAAGTATATAGGTTATATATTGTTAGCTTTTGTGAAAGAGCACAGTTAGAAAGATATGGCATATAGAAGCATACCAGATGGACATCATGAAAATGATCGGAGGAAGTTCAGGAGTAAAAACAAACAAAATATAATTATTGACTGTGTCCATAAAATGTATATAGTACGTATAAGCATTAAGTAGAGGCCTAAGCATTGTTGTTCACTAGTTTACTCCAATTAGGGAAGGGATGGTGGGGTTGGAAAGTAATAAATAGAAACATACAGTGAGGGAAAATAGTATTTGATCCCCTGCTGATTTTGTACGTTTGCCCACTGACAAAGAAATGATCAGTCTATAATTTTAATGGTAGGTTTATTTGAACAGTGAGAGACAGAATAACAACAAAAAAATCCAGAAAAACGCATGTCAAAAATGTTATAAATTGATTTGCATTTTAATGAGGGAAATAAGTATTTGACCCCCTCTCAATCAGAAAGATTTCTGGCTCCCAGGTGTATTTTATACAGGTAACGAGTTGAGATTAGGAGCACAATCTTAAAGGGAGTGCTCCTAATCTCAGCTTGTTACCTGTATAAAAGACACCTGTCCACAAAAGCAATCAATCAATCAGATTCCAAACTCTCCACCATGGCCAAGACCAAAGAGCTCTCCAAGGATGTCAGGGACAAGATTGTAGACCTACACAAGGATGGAATGGGCTACAAGACCATCGCCAAGCAGCTTGGTGAGAAGGTGACAACAGTTGGTGCGATTATTCGCAAATGGAAGAAACACAAAAGACCTGACAATCTCCCTCTGCCTGTGGCTCCATGCAAGATCTCACCTCGTGGAGTTGCAATGATCATGAGAACAGTGAGGAATCAGCCCAGAACTACACGGGAGGATCTTGTCAATGATCTCAAGGCAGCTGGGACCATAGTCACCAAGAAAACAATTGGTAACACACTACGCCGTGAAGGACTGAAATCCTGCAGCGCCCACAAGGTCCCCCTGCTCAAGAAAGCACATATACAGGGCCGTGTGAAGTTTGCCAATGAACATCTGAATGATTCAGAGGAAAACTGGGTGAAAGTGTTTTGGTCAGATGAGACCAAAATGGAGCTCTTTGGCATCAACTCAACTCGCCGTGTTTGGAGGAGGACGAATGCTGCCTATGACCCCAAGAACACCATCCCCACTGTCAAACATGGAGGTGGAAACATTATGCTTTGGGGGTGTTTTTCTGCTAAGGGGACAGGACAACTTCACCCCACAAAGGAACGATGGACGGGGCCATGTACCGTCAAATCTTGGGTGAGAACCTCCTTCCCTCAGACAGGGCATTGAAAATGGGTCGTGGATGGGTATTACAGCATGACAATGACCCAAAACACACGGCCAAGGCAACAAAGGAGTTGCTGAAGAAGAACCACATTAAGGTCCTGGAGTGGCCTAGCCAGTCTCCAGACCTTAATCCCATAGAAAATCTGTGGAGGTAGCTGAAGGTTCGAGTTGCCAAACGTCAGCCTCGAAACCTTAATGACTTGGAGAAGATCTGCAAAGAGGAGTGGAACAAAATCCCTCCTGAGATGTGTGCAAACCTGGTGGCCAACTACAAGAAACGTCTGACCTCTGTGATTGCCAACAAGGGTTTTGCCACCAAGTACTAAGTCATGTTTTGCAGAGGGGTCAAATACTTATTTCCCTCATTAAAATGCAAATCACTTTATAACATTTTTTACATGCGTTTTTCTGGATTTTGTTGTTGTTATTCTGTCTCTCACTGTTCAAATAAACCTACCATTAAAATTATAGACTGATCATGTCTTTGTCAGTGGGCAAACGTACAAAATCATTAGGGGATCAAATACTTTTTTCCCTCACTGTATATAGTTTTAAAGGATATGTATGTATATATATATATGTATGTATGTATGTATATGCGTATATGTATGTATGTGTATGTATGTATATATATATATATATATATATATATATATATATATATATATATATATATATATATATATATATATATATATATTTATATGTATATATATATATATGTATATATATATATATTATGCGAGAGAAAAAAACAAGTGATGCAGACAATTACATTGATGGAAGTAACAATCTATCTGCAATATTAAAGCTCATCTACCCCCCCAAAAAAAACAAAATAGAAAAAAAAAAAAAAAAGACTTGAAACAAGCAGTTCTTGCTCGATAACACACAAATGTCGCTGAGTTACAGCAGTTCTGCATGGAAGAAAATTCCTCCACAGCGACGTGAGAGACTGATCAACAACTACAGGAAGTGTTTGGTTGGAGTCATTGCAGTGAAAGGTGGCACAACCAGTTATTAAGTGTAAGGGGGCAATTACTTTTTCACACAGGGGCATTGGGTGTTGCTTAACTTTGTTCACTCAGGTTTCCTTTATCTAATATTAGGTTTTGGTTGAAGATCTGATAACATTCAGTATCAAAAATATGCAAAAGTAAAGAAAATTAGAAAGGGGGCAAATACTTTTTCACGGCACTGTACCATTTAAAGATTATAATTACAATGGATCAATACAATAGAATGGTCCGCCCTGTTCTTCATTCACAATTGGTGATTACATAATTATGCATCGTTCGCTTCCCCTCACTCATCAACTCACACATTCTCCCCTTTCTCCCCATCATACTTTACTTAATTTATTTCATCCGTTGTTATATGTGTGAAATTAGTTTCGATATAGTTTAGGTTCAGTTTCGAGGCACTTATCGGGGTGATTATCAGCTGGGCACTGCACTTTCAACTGTTGGGAGAAGGAGGAGCAACGGGGGATAACCATTCAAAAAAATGACATGCCCTCCTAAAACTGGTTATAACTCCAGTTCTGTTTGTGATATTAAGATTCTAACACTGACAGTGTGTTATATAGACTTATTTAGGAAAAGTCACGGACGGAGGGGGTCATGACTTTAAAAATGGTAGAGTAATAAATAAATAAAAATCATGAGCATTCAAAATTAATGCTTTAGCGGTTCTAGTGTTAACCAGCTAAACAGCTGCTCTTAGTCGAAAATGTGTTTGGAGTTACCTTTTTAGCAAATTATAATGTGGGTAGGTCAAAATAATGAAAAACGATCTACCAAGTCTACTCATTTAAAAATGTTGATTACTTCTCCTTGCCATTATCATTCACCTGGTGATAAGACAAGACGTGACATTTTTTGGGAAGCTAATGCAATCCCTGGGCAAGAAAAGGTTGGAGACTCATGCAGTACACAATATGCACACAGCACAGTACATGATCCTACATATAGTATCTAAATGAAAATACATTGCATGCATCCTAAATGGCACCATATACCCTATGTAGTGCACTACTTTTGACCGGGGCCCATAGGGTACATTTTGGGACACAGCCCTTGAAATTCGATTGAGTATGCATGTTTCAGAGCTCATTAAAACAGTTTAACACACATATCTAAATAATTAACAGGGTCATACATGCATAAGAAAACTGCTGTGTGTTTCTATGTCGCTGCTTCCAATGAACGAACCACTTAGTATTGTTCCCCACCGCTGCGAGAGATCAGATAATTATGGATCCATATTGAATTATAGAAATTAATGATTCATCGTCATACTAAACAAAAGTGACACAAATAGAACTTAAGTTAACACGTTTGTGTTTTATAAAGCTCTGCAACAGTTTAATCAAATACTCTATTATTTAATGAGCCAATTTCATGAAAACACCCTTAGAAATTAGCTCATTTTCTTTAAGACCCTCCAGCAGTTTGCTGATTTGAATTATGTCCAAATATTTTTTATTGAACACACACAAGAATGGTGTATAGGTAAGAAATACATGTGTACAGTTCTTATCTAAACATAAGAGAACAGACATGAACAACAAGACCCAGAGTTCTGAACACAAAACAAATATTACAAAACAAGACATACAGAACAGGGACAAGTAGAAAGAAAAAGGGTAGATGTAACCCCCCACTTATACCCCCCTTTATCCCCCCCCTTATTCCACCCTATTCCCCTCCCGACTGCTCGAATGTCGGGGCCAGCACACGCTGCCCAAAGGTAGATTACAATATGACAATTGAGAGTGCGTTAAAAAGTACAAATTCACAGCGCCGACTGGTCCAGGTAAGAGAGGAAAGGCTGCCAGATTTTATCAAATGTTGATAATTTATTGTTCAGAATATATCTAATTCTTTCTAAGTGTACAGTGTTTGCCAATTCGCTGAGCCATCATTTAGTAGGGGGCGCTTCCCTCCTTTTCCAAAACAACAAGATTTTTTTTTGCCGAAATGAGACTGTAAGAGATGAGTTGTTTTTGGGAGTTGGTTAATCCGTTTAGGGAATCGGACACTCCCAGGATTATCAGAAGCGGGTCTGGGTCTATTGAAGTCTCCAGAACTTCAGAGAGGACCCCAAAAATGCCACACCAATAACCATACAGACTAGAGCATAGGGCAAAGCAGTGGAGTAGTGTACCCTGCTCAGCCTGACATGTATCACACATAGGGGATGTATCAGGAAATATCCTATGCAGTTTAGTTTTGGAATAGTGTAATCTGTGTAATACCTTAAATTGTATGAGACGATGTCTGGAGTTAATGGAGCAGGTGTGGATATACTCCAAGCTATCCTCCCAGTCTCCCACCGAAATATCAGTCCCTAGTTCTTCAACTCTCCCCATCGCTCAAAGGTGTTATCAAGGTTAGAGGGTGCAAAGGAGGGATTCCTGGCAACAGGGAGCATGAATGATATTGGTCTAAGCTCAAAGTGGACTTTAATTTGCTTCCAGATTCGGACTGTGCTATGTATAATAGGATTCTTACGGTAAAGTGACATCTCCAGATTGACAGGTGACAAAATCACAGCACCAATAGAGAAGGGGTCCTCCCGCTCCATGCTAAGCCAGCTGGATGGCGGGGGTGCGTCATCCAGCAAAAACGTAACAGCGTGGAGGTTAGCGGCCCAATAGTAAAATATAAAATTTGGGAGAGACAATCCTCCTTCCATCTTGGATTTACATAGGTGTTTTTTGCCTATCCTGTGTGTTTTATAATCCCAGATGAAAGGATTGATAATAGAGTCCAGTTGTTTATGAAAGGATTTAGGTATGAATACTGGGATGTTCTGGTATAGGTAGAGCAGTTGTGGGAGGAAGACCATTTTAATGGCATTAATTCTTCCGAGCAGAGAAATTGGGAGAGTTCTCCAAAATTGTATGTTTGCCTTGAGATTTTGCATCAGAGAAGGGAAATTCTCTTTAAATAGTAAGGAGTATTGTTTGGTAACTACAATTCCAAGGTAGATACATTTTTCTGAAGATAACTTAACTGGAAGATGTTCTAGCCAGGAGGTGTTTTGCAACCGTATGGGCATTAATTCACTCTTGTTCCAATTTATTCTGTATCCCGAGAAGGTACCAAACAAATTAATCACCTCAAGAATAGCTGGAATACTAGCTTGGGGTTCTGTTACATAGAGGAGAATATCATCTGCGTATAGGGAAATCTTATTTAGAGTATCTTTAGTATTATAGCCGTGTATTGCTGAATGAGATCTGATCGCTTGAGCGAGAGGTTCAATAATTAGGGCGAAGAGCATAGGCGACAGCGCACAACCCTGCCTTGTCCCTCTGTGAAGGTTAAATTGGGGCGACATTGATTGGTTAGTGAGTATTCTCGCACAGGGGTTCCTATATAAAAGCTGGATCCAATTTATGAACCCATCTCCAATATTACATTTCTGTAGGACCTTGAATAGATAGGGCCACTCAACTTGGTCAAAGGCCTTTTCGGCGTCAAGAGATATAACGGCAAGGTCCACGTTAGGTAACCTCTGAGAATACATAATGTTGAAGAGGCGCCTGAGATTGAAGAATGAGTTTCTATTAGGGATAAAGCCGGTCTGGTCCGAATGGACCAATTTGCCAATTAAAGTGCTAAGCCTGTTAGCCAGAGTTTTTGCTAAAATCTTTTGGTCTGTATTAAGGAGGGATATTGGTCTGTATGACCCTACCTCTTCCGGATCTTTACCCTTCTTATGTATAACTGTAATAAACGCCTCATCCAAAGTAGATGGGAGAGCTCCATTCTCATTGGCCCGAACCAACATTTTCTGCAGGTAGGGAGAGAGCATGTTGCTGAATGTTTTATAGAATTCACCAGGGTATCCATCTGGGCCCGGGGTCTTGCCACTTTTTAGAGATTTAATTGTTTCTCTAATTTCTTCAAGAGATATTTCCTTATTCAGGAAGTTAGAGTCTTCCTGGTTCAGGGCAGGAAGATTACAGTCCTCCAAAAAGTTTTGCATAATTAAGGGGTTAGGATCCGCTTTAGATGTATATAGAGTCTCATAAAACTGACGGAATCTGTCATTGATGTCTTTGGAGGAGGAGAGTATTTCCCCAGATGCAGATTTAACTTTGTGAATCATTCGGTCACTCACATTTTTTCGAAGTTGTCTGGCGAGTAATTTGTGTGGTTTTTCACCAAACTCAAAATATTTTTGCTTGGCATAGAGAAAAGATTTAGCAATTTTAGCCGAGGGGATCTGATTGTATTTAAATTTTAAAGACATAATTTTTCTATGTTTCTCCATAGATGGATGTCTAGCATTCTCCCTATCCAGTAAGTGAATTTGTCCCTCCAGTTCTACCAATTTTTTTCTGTTTTGCCTACTCCTGGCATTCTGAAAGGAGATGATACAGCCTCTCAAATAAGCCTTCAGCGTTTCCCACAATAATGCTGGGGAAGTCTCTGTGTTGTCGTTGGTATCAAAGAAAAATGTAATTTGGTCTTTAAGATGTTCACAGAATGTTGGTTCTGTGAGGAGCTGAGGATTCAACCTCCAGACCCTCTCGTTTGGTACGATGTCACCCAATCTCAGGGAGAAGGTGAGTGGACTGTGGTCAGAGATTATAATATCATGATGTCTCACATTACAGGTATAGGGGAGTAGTTTAGCATCAACCAAAAAGTAGTCAATTCGAGTATATACATTGTGAACATGAGAGTAAAAGGAGTATTCCCTACCCGTAGGATTAGAGATTCTCCATATATCAAATAAGTTCGAATTTTTTATGTAGGTATTCAAGAATTCACTTGAATAGGAGGTAGGGGTTCGCCGGGTAGAGGATCTATCCAAATATTGGTCTAGTACACAGTTAAGGTCCCCTCCAATGACCAGATTAGTATGGGAGATATCTGGAATCAGGGCAACGACTCTTTTGAAAAAAGAGGGGTTATCAATGTTTGGCCCATAGATATTTAGTAGAGTTACAGAAGTAGAATGACCCCCGACATAACGACCCTCTTTATCCACAATAGTGGTTTTATGTAGAAAGGGAATTCCTTTCCATACCAGAATCGCTGTGCCTCTCGTTTTGGCAGAGAAGTTAGGGTGATACACTTGCCCCACCCACTTACATTTAAGTCTGTTATGAGATTTGTTTTTCAGATGGGTTTCTTGCAAAAATATAATATCAGACGAAAGTGCTTTCAAGTGGGCTAGGACCCTGCCTCTCTTAATTGGTTCGTTTAAACCCTTGACATTCCAGGAAGTGAATGTAAGTCCCGCCCTCCTCTCATTTGTAGTTCCTATGGTGGCCTGCATAATATGTAACTCACTAAAAAGGTAAGAAAGCGCACCAAACCATCACGATCAGCATATGTAGCACCTACACCCGAGCAGTATCCAACCCACCCCTCCCCCCGTAAGCACCTTTACTCTCCACCCTGTTCCCCTACTTTCCCCAACCTTTACCCCCCCCATCAACCCACATTTAACAGGCATACACACATAGGACAGAAAAAAATATGAAAATAAAAATAACAAACATATTGTCTGGCCAATGCCAAAAAAGCATGGCGCGACCTCGAACAAGAGGTAAAACAAAAATAAAATCCCAACTATACGCTCACCTCTCACTATCCTAGAACTTCTGCTAACATATGAACTGAGGAGGCTCCCGCACTTAAAGTGTTCAATTAGCATCTAATAAACCTAAACAGAATAAGTTGCAACTTAAACATATTGCGCACTTAAGGTTCATCTTGGGTCAATCCCTGAGATAAGCAAGATGTATCATCACAATATTCTATTGCTAAGCAATACCGGTCTAAACATAAACCATCAGTAACCGACATAGACAGCAGTACAGTTACATATTGTGGGTTAGGAGATGGGAACAAGGATTTTGATAAATTGAACGTACCCCCCAATCAAAAAATAATTTAAAAAAATTGTGATTTATATATACATATGTGCACACATACACGTGCATATATATATATATATATATATATATATATATATATATATATATATATATATAGCACACACACACACATATACACACGTATACACACACACATACATACACACAACCCCCCAAAAAAATATACATATAAAATAAATATTCTTAAATATATACAGATACATACACACACATACACACATACATCCATACACACACATCTACATACACAAACAATCATACCCCAGAATAATAATCTATACTAATTTAAAATATACACATACATAATACTAAAATGCTAAGAGAAAATAATAATAAAGTACAAATAATAATTATTATATGTACGCACACCTACACAGACACAAGCACCACGGAGGGCTGGTGGGAATCAGATCGTGAAAGCGGGCAAGGCTATGACAAAGGCAGAACAGGACAAAGCATCAACTTGCTATCCAGGTGTCTGTGTCTGCCCCTTCCCAACCATCACCCCCAGACCCCTGCAAGCAATAAATACATGGTATGGTAATAGGAATAATGTAAGAATTGAAAAATAAATAACGAAACAATACAAAAATGGGGGAATATAAGTACAGTGGGGAGAACAAGTATTTGATACACTGCCGATTTTGCAGGTTTTCCTACTTACATTTGACATTTTTTACATTTTTAGTCATTTAGCAGACGCTCTTATCCAGAGCGACTTACAGTTAGTGAATACATATCTTTTTATACTGCCCCCCCGTGGGAATCAAACCCACAACCCTGGCGTTGCGAACGCCATGCTCTATCAACTGAGCTACATCCCTGCCGGCCATTCCCTCCCCTACCCTGGACGACGCTGGGCCAATTGTGCGCCGCCCATGAGTCTCCCGGTCGCGGCCGGCTGCGACAGAGCCTGGATTCCAACCAGGATCTCTAGTGGCACAGTTAGCACTGCGATGCAGTGCCTTAGACCACTGCGCCACTCAGGAGCATGTAGAGGTCTGTCATTTTTATCATAGGTACACTTCAACTGTGAGAGACGGAATCTTAATCAAAAATCCAGAAAATCACATTGTATGATTTTTAAGTAATTAATTTGCATTTTATTGCATGACATAAGTATTTGATACATCAGAAAAGCAGAACTTAATATTTGGTACAGAAACCTTTGTTTGCAATTACAGAGATCATACGTTTCCTGTAGGTCTTGACCAGGTTTGCACACACTGCAGCAGGGATTTTGGCCCACTCCTCCATACAGACCTTCTCCAGATCCTTCAGGTTTCGGGGGCTGTCGCTGGGCAATACGGACTTTCAGCTCCCTCCAAAGATTTTCTATTGGGTTCAGGTCTGGAGACTGGCTAGGCCACTCCAGGACCTTGAGATGCTTCTTACGGAGCCACTCCTTAGTTGCCCTGGCTGTGTGTTTCGGGTCGTTGTCATGCTGGAAGACCCAGGCACGACCCATCTTCAATGCTCTTACTGAGGGAAGGAGGTTGTTGGCCAAGATCTCGTGATACATGGCCCCTTCCATCCTCCCCTCAATACGGTGCAGTCGTCCTGTCCCCTTTGCAGAAAAGCATCCCCAAATAATGATTTTTCCACCTCCATGCTTCATGGTTGGGATGGTGATCTTGGGGTTGTACTCATCCTTCTTCTTCCTCCAAACACGGCGAGTGGAGTTTAGACCAAAAAGCTCTATTTTTGTCTCATCAGACCACATGACCTTCTCCCATTCCTCCTCTGGATCATCCAGATGGTCATTGGCAAACTTCAGACGGGCCTGGACATGCGCTGGCTTGAGCAGGGGGACCTTGCGTGCGCTGCAGGATTTTAATCCATGACGGCGTAGTGTGTTACTAATGGTTTTCTTTGAGACTGTGGTCCCAGGTCTCTTCAGGTCATTGACCAGGTCCTGCCGTGTAGTTCTGGGCTGATCCCTCACCTTCCTCATGATCATTGATGCCCCACGAGGTGAGATCTTGCACGGAGCCCCAGACCGAGGGTGATTGACCGTCATCTTGAACTTCTTCCAATTTCTAATAATTGCGCCAACAGTTGTTGCCTTCTCACCAAGCTGCTTGCCTATTGTCCTGTAGCCCATCCCAGCCTTGTGCAGGTCTACAATTTTAACCCTGATGTCCTTACACAGCGCTCTGGTCTTGGCCATTGTGGAGAGGTTGGAGTCTGTTTGATTGAGTGTGTGGACAGGTGTCTTTTATACAGGTAACGAGTTCAAACAGGTGCAATTAATACAGGTAATGAGTGGAGAACAGGAGGGCTTCTTAAAGAAAAACTAACAGGTCTGTGAGAGCCGGAATTCTTACTGGTTGGTAGGTGATCAAATACTTATGTCATGCAATAAAATGCAAATTAATTACTTAAAAATCATACAATGTGATTTTCTGGATTTTTGTTTTAGATTCCGTCTCTCACAGTTGAAGTGTACCTATAATAAAAATTACAGACCTCTACATGCTTTGTAAGTAGGAAAACCTGCAAAATCGGCAGTGTATCAAATACTTGTTCTCCCCACTGTATATCCATCCGAAAGTGTCAATGATCCGACCTGGAAGGCCTCCCAAACAGGCATCGCTCTAAACCCAGTCGGAATGAAAGTGAAATTAACGTTAAGTGAGAGCTCTGACCGCCCTCCATTGGTCAGCTCATCGTATTACATGTTCGGTAGCCCTTGCTGAGACCGTTTAATACGGTTTCACCCGTTATGGTATGGTATGGATTTGAGTCCGTGAGCAGACCCTAACACACAATGACAAGGCACTCTAACCTGTACTGGGGATTGGTGTATATTCCCGGATAACCTTCTCTGTGTCCAAAACCGAGGAGAGCCAAATCTTCTCCCCGGAAGGCGGGGTAATTCTTAGTCTTGCAGGGAAGAGCAAGGCTGGGCGAAGATGGAGTCCTCATAGACACGAAAGGGGTGCCCTTTATGTAACAGGTTGCCCCTCATTCGAGCCTCGCGCTGGATAAGATCCTTGGTCTTGAAACTGTGACAACAGATGATTACTGGGCGAGGACGCTGGCCCGGTCCAGGCACTGGGACAAGGGCGCGATGTGCACGGTCCAGTAGGGGATCCGACGCAAAAACATCCGGTCCCATTGCATCCTTCAGTAGCTTGGCGAAGAAGTCGGTGGGGCGAGAGCCCGCCTCCACCCCTTCTGCCAGACCCACAACGCGAAGGTTATGACGCCTGGATCTGCCCTCCAGGTCGACCACTTTCACAGAAAGCCTCTGCACATTATCCTGCAATGACGTGCATAGCTTCTCTAACTCATCGATCCTACCAGCGTTGAATTCAGAAGCTTTCTCAAGGTCCACAATACTCTGGCCCTGCGAAGCGACCGTTCGAATGGTGCTCTCGATTTTAGTGTCCAGTTCAGCAATAGTAGCCTTAAGATCCTCCGCTATAGCAACACGTAGTTCTCCCAAAGCCCGGGTAAGTTCTGTAAGTGTCACGTTGTTACCTGTGCCTTCCGCCATGTTTGTCTCGTTGTTTGGTGGGGAGTAGGCCTCTGATGTGGATTTATTGTCCTTTGGTCGCTTATTACTAGGCATTTTCACATAGAAAGTTATAATATTGTATTAGAAAGAAAAGTTTGTTGTAACAAGTGCAATAAAGTAAGTTAGGTTAGATTATTTCGCAAAAAAGTTGCGGGAGCCTCTCACACACAGCCGTTCACTCCAACATGCTAGCTCCGCCCCCTGCTGATTTGAATTCAATAGTCTGCTAAATGACTAAAATTTAAATGTAATATAGTTTGCAAAGTCTTATTTCCAGCACAAGCCAGCCCAAGTCTTCTCAATCTCCCTTTGACATAAATTCATGATTTTGAGCGTTCATTCCATGTTAGGATTTCAGCCCAAATGTTGCCTTAAAAACTTCTTACATTTTCTGTAGAGGGAAAACTCAGTTTCTACTCTGTTGTTTGCAACGTTTCTGCCCTGTAGTTTTTGATGATTCCAGCGCCACCTCTTGGCATAAGCGATGTTTATTTAAATCATTTTTTAATGAACTCAGTCAGGGTCTCAACTTACTACTGTATGTAAGAATAGTAAAATACACCTGGTGCAATTTCGAAATGTTGTTGTGCATCAGAATAGGTTTTCTTGTTATATCAGTCATTCAATTAGCTACCAATTAGCCATGTACATTTTTTAAATAGTAATTAGTCCAGCCAGCTATCTAAACTTGTAGTAATCATGGCCAAATGCCGAACGGGCACGCAGGGCACATGCCCAGGGACCCTGACCTCCAGGGGGCCCCGATTTATTTTATTAGTCATTCTCATTCAGATATCATATTAACATGGCATAAGTCATGGCAAAATGTGTAGAATTGTAGAAATGTTGCTTTAAAGGCCCCACCAGAGGCCAATGCCGTCCCTATTTCAATGTAATTCTTGTCCTGTAGCGGAAATCTCGTTTAGGTTCCACCTCTGAATTGAGGGTGGGAATGTTGTGGTGATTTCAATCAATCAATCAGTCAATCAATCACATTCAATCAAATTGTATTTGTCACATGCTTCATAAACAACAGGTGTAGACTAACAGTGAAATGCTTAAAGATAATAACACAAGGAATAAATACAGAATGAGTAACGAACAACAACTTGGCTATATACACAGGGTACCAGTACCGAGTCGATGTGCAAGGGTACGAGGTAATTGAGGTAGATACGTTATGTAAATATAGGTAGGGGTAAAGTGACTAGGCAAAAGGATAGATAATAAGCAGTAGCAGCAGTGTTTGTGATGAATAATAATAGTTAGTGCAAAAAGGGTCAATGCAGATAGTCCGGGTAGCTATTTGGTTAACTATTTAGCAGTCTTATGGCTTGGGGGTAGAAGCTGTTCAGCGTCCTGTTGGTTACAGACTTGGTGCATCAGTACTGCTTGCTGTACAGTAGCAGAAAGAACAGTCTATGACTTGGGTGGCTGGAGTCTTTGACAATTTTTAGGGCCTTCCTCTGACACCGCCTGGTATAGAGGTCCTGGATGGCAGGGAGCTCGGCCCCAGTGATGTACTGGGCCGTATGCACTACCATCTGTAACGCCAAGTAGTTGCCATACCCAAGCGGTGATGCTCTCAATGGTGCAGCTGTATAACTTTTTGATGATCTGAGGGCCCATGCCAAATATTTTCAGCCTCCTGAGGGAGAAGAGGCATTGTCGTGCCTTCTTGACAACTGTGTTGGTGTGTGTGGACCATTTTCATTCCTTAGTGATGTGGACACCGACCCGCTCCACTACAGCCCCGTAGATGTGGATGAGGGCGTGCTCGGCCCTCCGTTTCCTGTAGTCCACGATCAGCTCCTTTGTTTTGCTGATGTTAAGGGAAAGGTTGTTGTCCTGGCACTACATTGTTAGGTCACTGACCTCCTCCCTATAGGCTGTCTCATCGTCGTCAGTGATCAGGCCTACCACCAACGTGTCGTCAACAACCTTAATGATGGTGTTTGAGTCGTGTGCGGCCACGCAGTCGTGGGTGAACAGGGAGTACAGGTAGGGACAAAGCATGCACCCCTGAGGGGCCCCCGTGTTGAGGGTCCACGTGGAGTGGTGAAATAACAACAAGTAGGGCACTGACAGCTGTCAGTGTAGCTAGCTAGCAAGCTAACCTTATCTAGCTAGATAATGTTATCTGTTGTTGCTACACCGTATTCAAAAGATTAGCCAGCTGGCTAGGCTATGGCTGGTTCTGGATCTGGATTTGTCATAAGCATTTAGGGAAAACTTTGCCACAGATGGAAACCAGTATCTTTGACTTTGCCATCTATTGTTATCTCCAAATTTTGGCATGTTCCATAATTCGCGGCCGCAAATCTGCCATAGCTAATATGGATAGCCTAACTATTGAACATTTTGGACTAGAGACACGTTTTTCTACATTGTAATGGACACGGTGCAACATTTGGTAGGCTGCGGGCAGGCGCTATAGCAATGACAAGTCAGCCAGTGCTCATGCCATGGTTCTCACAGCTAGGGGAAGTGAAATGATAGGCCATATTGACTTTGCTCAAGATGGACACCGCAAATGATATATAACAACACCCTGAGCACATCGGACATGAAACGAAATACCAATATCAATGTAATAACAGCACAAAATAGATAAACAACTACGTGGAATTTTCTTTCGCATGTATTATAAGATAGACATGTGTGATTTCTAGCTGCACCAATCAAAGCAGTGGAGCATGGTCAAAACCATTCATCTTCAGGCGACGAGGGAGTGGGGTTCCAAAATGCAATCATATCACTCGGAACTTTACCATTCATAAAATGGTCATACACTACCAGTCAAAAGTTTTAGAACACCTACTCATTCAAGGGTTTTTCTTTATTTTTTTAAAATTTCTACATTGTAGAATAATAGTGAAGACATCAAAACTATGAAATAACACATATCATGTAGTAACCAAAAAAGTGTTAAACAAATCAAAATATATTTTATATTTGAGATTCTTCAAATAGCCACCCTTTGCCTTGATGACAGCTTTGCACACTCTTGGCATTCTCTCAACCAGCTTCACCTGGAATGCTTTTCCAGCAGCTTGAAGGAGTTCCCACATATGCTTAGCACTTGTTGGCTGCTTTTCCTTCACTCTGCGGTCCAACTCATCCCAAACCATCTCAATTTGGTTGAGGTCAGAGGATAGTGGAGGCCAGGTCATCTGATGCAGCACTCCATCACTCTCCTTCTTGGTAAAATAGACAATTACACAGCCTGGAGGTGTGTTAGGTCATTGTCCTGTTGAAAAACAAATGATAGTCTCACTAAGCCCAAACCAGATGGGATGGCGTATCGCTGCAGAATGCTGTGGTAGCCATGCTGGTTAAGTGTGCCTTGAATTCTAAATAAATCACAGACAGTGTCACCAGCAAAGCACCCCACACCATAACACCTCCTCCTCCATGCTTTACGGTGGGAAATACACATGCAGAGATCATCCGTTCACCCAACAAAGACATGGCGGTTGGAACCAAAAATCTCCAATTTGGACTCCAGACCAAAGGACAAATTACCACCGGTCTAATCTCCATTGCTCGTGTTTCTTAGCCCAAGCAAGTCTCTTCTTATTATTTAGTAGTGGTTTCTTTGCAGCAATTCGACCATGAAGGCCTGATTCACGCAGTCTCCTCTGAACAGTTGATGTTGAGATGTGTTTATTTGGGCTGGTAGCTCTAATGAACTTATCCTCTGCAGCAGAGGTAACTCTGGGTCTTCCATTCCTGTGGCGGTCCTCATGAGAGCCAGTTTCATCATAGCACTTGATGGTTTTTGTGACTGTACTTGAAGAAACTTTCAAAGTTCTTGAAATGTTCCATAATGACTGACCTTCATGCCTTAAAGTAATGATGGACTGTCGTTTCTCTTTGCTTATTTGAGTCATAATATGGACTTGGTCTTTTACCAAATAGGGCTATCTTCTGTATCAAAATAAGTGAAACTTGACAAATTATCCAATTGATTCTGATAATTTGCTGGTAAAAAACATAAGTTTGCACCCCCTATTTTTATTTGCTCTATGGCTCAGGCAGCCAAGTGTAGGCTACGGCGAAAAGCTGTTTGGCTCAGCCAAAGAATATCTATTATATTGCTCAGCTCAGTCACGACTCGCGAAGAGGAAGACATTTGCAGGTGTTTCCGATTAATAAACAATGCCATGGTGGTGGGTGGTAACATTGAAATAAAACCCAGCCCGAAAAGAAATGTAGACTGAAAAGTATTATTACGTCATATATATCTGAAGTTACAACTTCATATCATACTTTGACTAAAACAATAACTTATTGACTGAAATCATTGTGCAACATCATGGGTAAGCTATGGGCATCGTCTTTCAGCAAAAAAATCCCGCAAAAAAGTGAATTTCCGCTCTTGTGGGCATTTAAATCTTCAAAAATGTATCTCCACCCCATGGCAAAATGAGTAGATCTGCATTATATTTGTTATATATTTGCACAAAAAAATATCTGCCCATGGCAAAATGTAACGAATTGCAGGAAATTAACTTCTAAACAAAAATGTTTCTCTCCGCCGTCAGAGAGGGGTCACTAAAATGTTTTGCTGTGAGGTGGGGGCCCCCCCAACCAAATCTCGCTTAGGGCTCCAAAAGGCTAGAGCCCTAATATGTTTATCTTGTCTCTCACCACACTTGCCAAGTCATTGTAAATAACAATTTATTCCTAATTGATATGCTTGATTAGAAAAAGGTTAAATAAAAGTAATTTGATACATTTGTCCTTTTCTCTCTTTTCCCTCAGCAATAATCCAGAAGCGTTTGAAGAAGGAGAAGAAGGCTAAGAGGAAACTGCAGGAGGCTCTGGGGTATGAGTCCAAGAGGAGGGAGCAGGCCGAACAGTGCATCAAACAGCCGTCACCCTCAGAGAGCCTGCGCTCACTCAATGGTTAGTGGTGTTTTTTATTCACGGTTTCACTCTACTTTCATGTATTTATATGCTTTCTGTATGTATTTCACTGTTTGCAGCAAAGACATTTGCTTCTTGGGGGATCATAGAGTGTTGTACTGTACTGTACTGTCCTATCCTGTCCTGTACTCTGTTCTACTGTACTGTGCTCTCCTCTTTTCTCCTCTCCTTTGTTTTGAGTGCTAGCTAAAGACAATAGATCGCATTTACACTCAATCACGGTGTTGTGCTAACAACTCATAGTGTTATGGGTTATTGTCTTTACATTTTGTAAGTTATACCAAGCTAAATCATGATGCAGCAATCTGACTGATCATTCAATGTCTTATTGTATCCATCCTTATTCAAATAAACAAATATTTTTCACTTACAGGAAATTTTGTTTTTCAGTGAAAGCTTTTAGTGTGGCTGGTCCATGTGAAGGATGTTTAAATTGGAATGGACAACATTTGAACTACTTTGCAGATATGAAACAAACAGACAATGATATAATCAGTCAAAAATATCAAATTCCCAGTTTATGCTTCAAAACAAACTTCATAAGAGGTTTTAAAAATAGGTTATATTTGAATCAAAATTCCATGACTTACATTAAGGCATTGTTGGCATAATTAAGGCATTGTTGGCAGAATAGATTGATGCAGTTCATTGCATGATTAATATAATTCACCAATGCATTTCATGGTAGTCCCAAAAATATTGCTATCAGGTTGTAAATCACAGCTGGCCTGGTACATTGTTTGCTGCCTCCACCCATTCGGGATGCACTGTTTCAGTTTCAATGACTCAATATTTTGAACAGCAACGGACGACTGTAACTAAGGCTGGGAATTTCAATACAATTTCAATGACTCAATATTTTGAACAAAAACAAACGACTGTAACTAAGCCTGGGAATGTCAATACAATCAAACTAGCAAGGGCAATGATCACAAGTCAGTCATAACGTGGCTAATAGGCTAGTGCACATGTGTAAAACACAAGGCCTGCAGGCTGCATAGGACACACAAGCGAGTATAAATAAGTAAACACTTGAGTCATCTACTTTATTAAATTACAGCCTGATGTGCACACATCGGTGAATTCAAATTCAATAGCATTGCATTTGAGCAGTAGCCTAGGCTGGCTACTCAACTACAATACATTTTGAGTGCACCATACAGCAATGCTGCATTCAACTGCACCGGTGATCCATGCAGTGCAAAAACATTCAAAACATGTTTTAAGTTTACATTTTACAACAACCTATAGCTACGTTTTTTGTTATTTGGAGTTATTAAATACATATTATGCACATCTGCAAGCATAGCAGCAAAGGCTGGACAAATATTATTTATCTCTTTTGTTTTAATATGTTAAAATGCTATATACAGCATCCTATGCATTTGGACAATTAATAGACACTAGCTCATCTCGCTCTGGCTAGCATTAGTTGTTGATCTTGTTGTTGTTGATGTGCATAGGCAACTGAGGGAGAGATAGCCTGTCTTTTCATGGTTGTTTGATCAATAGGACTGTGAAGTTCTCAAATGTAAGAGGACTCCCGTGGTATTTACCTATTGCAGAAACCCATTCAGGTGGATTTTTTGTTGCTTTTGGCGAATGCGTTCTGATGATCTGAAGTCGCGCTGTTTCTACTGCCTGAAAACACACAGTCCAGTTCAAAGTGAATGATGACAGATCTGTGTGGCAAATGGCTTATTTGCATATAGGCCTACTGTAGCTCTGATTGGCTATGGCGCACCGGTCTGCGTAGACTCCGGTACTGAACAAGACAGATGTTTTTATTAGGTTTTATTTACTGCAGTGTCTATTAATTGTCCAAACGCACGGCCACTTTCCCACTCTATATTGCTATAGAATTTTCACAAATGCCTTACTATACGTCATTCCCAAACATTCTATGAATTGATGAAAATGTGAAAATGACCATATCTAAGTGCTCCCTTGTCAGAAAATGTAAAAAAAAAAAAATAAGGTGTCATATTATTTCTGGGAGTGTATATGAACATATTTTAATAAGATTTCATGTTGATAAAACGCTGTCAGTTCCACTTTAACATAGTTTCTGTTCTATCCCTCTGCTGTCCCAGACTCACTGACCCCAGAGATGGAGAGTGACCGCAGCACTGGAAGAACAGATGCTGAGAGGGCAATACAAGGTACATGAACCTGATCTCTCTCTCTCCCTGTTTTACTCCCTGTTTCACTCTCTCGTTATTCTCTAGCTTAATCTCTCTATTTATCATTGTTCCTCTGTCTGTATGTTTATCTTCATCTCTCTCTCTCTCTCTCTCTCTCTCTCTCTCTCTCTCTCTCTCTCTCTCTCTCTCTCTCTCTCTCTCTCTCTCTCTCTCTCTCTCTCTCTCTCTCTCTCTCTCTCTCTCTCTCTCTCTCTCTCTCTCTCTCTCTCTCTCTCTCTCTCTCTCTCTCTCTCTCTCTCTCTCTCTCTCCTCTCTCTCTCTCTCTCTCTCTCTCTCTCTCTCTCTCTCTCTCTCTCTCTCTCTCTCTCTCTCTCTCTCTCTCTCTCTCTCTCTCTCTTCTCTCTTCTCTCTCTCTCTCTCTCTCTCTCTGTGTAACTCTGCCTGCTGTTGAAGTGTACAGCTTGCCATCTGGGTCACAGCACGGGGTGGGGGGGGGACATTAATCACCTGTTTGTTTGCCTTGTGGGGTCTTGGGTATGAGGTAGGGGGTGGTGATAACCTCTGAAGACTGCAGCACTGTCTTGGGCTGCATCCCAAATGACACTTTATTTCCAATGTAGTGTATTCTCTATCTAGTGCACTAATTTTGACCAGGGCAAATAACTTTTATTCATTCAGGGGCACCCAATTGAGACAAGTTGCCCTGAGGACAAACATTGAGTCAAGAACTGGCAAGTTGACTATATAATATGCTTCCTGCTGTTCATTTAAAAAAAGCCCACTTTAAATCTTAGCTTTTTAACTAGCTAATCAGGATGTTTTTTAAACATTAGATCTTTATCAATCCAAATGCCCAGATATTTATAGGTAGGAACCCACTCGTGAGAGAACCATCCAATGAGTGAATATGTAGCACATCTGATACATTTTTCTGTGAATTAAAGAACAACATATATTTAGTTTTGCTCATATTAAGTACAAGTTTTAAATCAACAAGGGCTTTCTGTAATGTAACAAAATCAGATTGCAGCTCTAACATAGCTTGGTCAACAGTCAGTGCAATGGCATACATAACCGTATCGTCTGCATACAGATGAATATTACAGGATTTAATACATAGACCAACATTATTCATATAAATAGTAAAGAGAAAAGGTCCCGAAATCAACCCCTGCGGTACACCTTTTGTAATATTGAGGAAACTAGACTTGACACCATCAGAAAACACATTTTGTGTCCTGTTGGTCAAATAGTTCTTAAACCATTTCCAAGACTCCTTATCCAGGCCCATTTCAGACAGTTTTTGAATGAGTAGGGAATGGTCAAGGGTGTCAAATGCCTTGGAAAGGTCTATAAATAAGGGAGCATAGGATCTAGGCAATTTAACACATCATTTAAAACAAGCATAGTGGCTGAAACTGTGCTATGTCCAGATCTAAAACCAGATTGGTGCATATTTAGAATAGAGTGAGACGTTTAAAAAGTTATTAGCTGGGAGTTGATCAGGGATTCTATTACCTTGTCTAGGCAAGATAACTTGGCGATTGTAGGGAATAGGGTACAATTTGGGAACACGACACCTCTCACTTCTTCATTAGTATCATTATGTCTTCCTCTAATAATCCCCAACAGTGTCTCTCCCACCCTTCCTTCCCCCCTGCTCCTAACATCACCCCTTTATCACTGACACAGGTCTCAATTCCCCCTGGAAAATACAAACATTACACAGTAAATCACTATGATACCGGGAACTAGACAACATCTTCAGGGGACCATGACACAACGTCCCAAGAACGCCAAAAAAAAAAGTACTCGGGATGTACTGGAAACTAGACAAACCTCCAGGGCACCATGACACAATATCCAGAGAATGTCCTAGAAATGTGCTCAGGACCAACCCAGAAACTACATTAAACCTCCAAGGGACAATGACATAATGTCCCAAGAACGTTCAGGGGACCTTCAGGGGACCATGACACAATGTCCCAATAACGTCCTTAAAAACGTCCCCGGGACAAACCGGGAACTAGACAAATGTCCGTCAGAGAACATTCCCTTGGGACCATCACGCGATGTCCTAAGGACTAGTAAAATGAAAGTCCTGAGAATGTCCTAAAAAGGTCCTGACATTGGTCTTCAGTGATGTCCTGGTAACTTACAGGGAACTATACAAAAGGTCCCCCAGAGAACGTTTCCTTGGTACCATCACGCGACATTCTTAGATCATTCCCAGAACGTCAGTGGGATAACGTCGTGCCAAAACTCTTAAAGGACCTAATGGGAACGTTGCCGAATGTCCTCAGGACGTCCCCTGTTTGCTGGGAAGTAGTGTCCCTTTAACTCTGTAATGATAAACCTACTTAACCCTGTGAGACCCAACGTTGCAAAAAACAATGTTTCCTAAATTGCATCCTGTACAGGTCCTAAACTACAAAATCAGGTCAAACACTACATAGTGCATCTCCTTAGACATACACTACTGTTCAAAAGTTTGGGGTCACTTAGAAATGTCCTTGTTTTTGAAAGAAAAGCAATTTTTTTGTCCATTAAAATAACATCAAATTGATCAGAAATACAGCGTAGACATTTTTAATGTTGTAAATGGCTATTGTTTCTGGAAACGGCTGATTTTTTTATGGAATATCTTCATAGGCATACAGAGGCCCATTATCAGCAACCATCAGTCCTGTGTTCCAATGACACGTTGTGTTTGCTAATCCAAGTTTATCATTTTAAAAGGCTAATTGATCATTAGAAAACATGTGAGGTGTCTGTTTCTCAAACTAGACACTGTAATGTATTTGTCCTCTTGCTCAGTTGTGCACCGGGGCCTCCCACTCCTCTTTCTATTCTGGTTAGAGCCAGTTTGCGCTGTTCTGTGAAGGGAGTAGTACACAGCGTTGTACGAGATCTTCAGTTTCTTGTCTCAGTTTCTAGAGCACGGCGCTTGAGCACCGGTAGAGCACTGCGCTTGTAACACCAAGGTAGTGGGTTCGATCCCCGGGACCACCCATACACAAAAATGTATGCACGCACGACTGTAAGTCGCTTTGGATAAAAGCGTCTGCTAAATGGCATATTATTATTATTATTATTACATAGGGCCACGTTCATATATTGATAGTTCGAGAGATTGCAGAATTTGGACGGGAAACAAATACATCAAGAGTAACTTTGATGCCCCCTCTACACATCAAAATAACAAAAATTTATATATTTAATAAAAAATTTGTAGTTTATTAGGTCAGAATACTGCCATTGACGACCATTTATGGTAAATAAGTAAGATAGAAGGTTATCTCTCCAAATGAAGCCAGAAAGGACAACCAAATATTACTAAAAGTAAGTTAGAGGTTTTCCATACATAGCAAACCTACAGAATAGTAAAAAAAAATATATATATATATATATATATATATATATATATACAGTGGGGAGAACAAGTATTTGATACACTGCCGATTTTGCAGGTTTTCCTACTTACAAAGCATGTAGAGGTCTGTAATTTTTATCATAGGTACACTTCAACTGTGAGAGACGGAATCTAAAACAAAAATCCAGAAAATCACATTGTATGATTTTTAAATAATTAATTTGCATTTTATTGCATGACATAAGTAATTGATCACCTACCAACCAGTAAGAATTCCGGCTCTCACAGACCTGTAAAATCGGCAGTGTATCAAATACTTGTTCTCCCCACTGTATGTATATGTATATATATATATGTTTTTGATAGCAAAATACTCCAACTTGGATTGGTCAAGTTGATAAATGTGGCTATTTCAGACAAAATATGACTTCATTTCGAATATATACCATTAGACAATATTTTCCATCACATGCTTTTGATCCATTTTGATGTGATTTTAATATAATTTCACAGTTTTCTTACCACATATTTTTTGCTACCATTGAAGCCCAATGTTCCATTTTTGCCACGTTTCCATAAATGTTTTCTACAAACTTCAAATTCACAATATTCATAATCAGAGGCCTGTTAGCATTTCTGAAGGGTAATTTTTAAAAAATACTCATTTGGATCTATGCTTGGGTCGCACAGGGTTAAAAATATATTTTTGTCAAAAAAGAAATAATAAGCGAACAAATCGAGCAATTTGTACCATAAGGAGGGAGGATTCTTGCTTAATGAAATGTCATGCAGTCAGTGGAGAGATGTGAAAAGGGCGGCTGTCCCAAAAAAGGTAAGCCATATGTCATAATTTCACTACAAATATTCACGTCTGGATAGAGAACATTTATAGCCCCCCATTTCATACTACATGTGTATATTTAGCAGCCTTAATTTGAAATTGGAAGAATTAAGATTGACATTAAACAGCTCTTTATAGTTTAATTGTTAAATGGAGGCTTAACTTTTCACACTTCCTTATTATATTGCATTACAATTTTATTTGTATGTGTTCAGAGAAATAGTCATTGCCATGTAGCAACTATTGTCATGGTAGATTGACAGTGTCATAGACAATAAACATACATATGTCCTCTAATGTTCAGATACAATTTGGCCATATAGCAGATGCCTTTCTCAATGTAGCTATGAAGCGTGTAATTTCTTCAGCTCACAATGCCAGTGATCATGGCCTTAAAGAATAGACATAGGAGAAGGTTGAGTTAACACGGAACAATGTGTGCTTTTGTTCAATTAGAGAAGCATTTGTCTGCCACCCATGTCTCCTCTGCTCTCCTCTCCTCTGCCACCAGCCTAGTAAACCGTAATTACCCTCAAATGGAAAAAATTATGTTGATAAATTACACAAGCGAAGAAAACGCATGAAAAAACACCCAAGCCTATCACACGCATAAAAGCCAAGAGAAATGTATGTTGTATTTTCAACACACAACTCAGGCTAGGGCGAGAGAGAGAAAACAAATTAACGAGAGCATAATTTTAGAGATAACTAATTATTTACATTTGTCTTTTGTCACACTTCTCTAATTCTGTGATATTAACACAGTCTGTGTTTATTAATTGCTTTTGCAGTGTTTTTGAATTGGTTCCAAGAGGGAGTTCTGGCTGTTGTAGCAGTTACCAGGCAGCCATGCTACTGGGACTGCAGCTCTCGCCTGGCTCTAACACCATGGTGACGATGCGCACGTGAATATCTTCCCCAGTATCTCTTCTCTGGTTCCAACCTGTTTGCCCTTCGATGTGTTCGGCAAGTTTACATGACCCTGCGCCGAGAGATAGTTCTTTGTTGCGAGATTAAACATCAAAACAGTTAATGTGAAATTAAAATTAAATGAATGAATGTCAGTGAAGCAAAAAAAATGAAAAAAGTCCCTTAATTGTCTTCATAAAATATTTGCATGGGCTAAATTAGCATAATGTACATGTATTAATTAATCTTTCAAAGGGAATTTTATGCTGAGAGAAGCCTAAAAATCATTTTGTTTTATTTAGCATCTAATGAAATATTTATCCCCTTTAATGAACTTTTCATCTTGATTTCAATATACAAATGGCTAAAGTTTTACATATTTTAATTAGGCTTTCTTTCATCAAACAATGTGGCAAAACCTCACCAATTTTTCTCACTCAAAAAGGAATATCAGTATGTTTCAACATTTGCAATAATATTGTAAACTGGAGGCAGTGTAAGTTGATTAAAACAGAACAAACATGTAAGGAGTTCCACCTATTTGTTTTCCCAAATTGAAAATGGTGTCTCTACAATTTCCAAGAGAACCTTGTGTCAAAAATAAATTTCTTAATCCTCTCCTGATAATTTTCATTTTCCCTGAGCAATGGGATGTTTTGCACACTACAATGCCTGATGATGCGTTACTTCACAACTTATCAAAAGTGATAATCAGCCACCCTTTCGCCTCCCCATACCATTGTCATAATTCCCTATAAACAGCTGTGACAGTGAAGCCGATCAGACAGAAAGGCAAAGAAAGGTGGCATACATGGCATTTCATCTCTCCTCCCCAACCACAACCCTCCAACCACCACCACCTTTCTCTCTTCACTTTATTTTTAGCCCTTCGCATTCACACTGTAATGACTTTTACACATAACTCTGCAGTGTTGCTTGAATAGAGGCAGCCAGAGTGCAATGCCTCAGAGACCCACAGCAGTGCCGGATAATTAGCCCCTGTGTTTGTCTTTCCCCTCCACCTCCCCACAACAAGCCTTTGTTCTTTTTCCACCCAGATTTTCATACACATACATACAGCACACTGATGCATCGACGACAGAAGGCTGAGTATTTAGGTACACGGTGCAGTGATGGTTGCTATCATAAAGTGTTGTATCATTGGTTGTGAGATTTAGGAAAATAGTGAGCGAGAACATGTACTCATCAAAGTGTTTATGGTGGAAGGTTTCATCATATTCTATTGCATTTTTCTTATAGAATTGAGAGGCTCCTCTGATTCATATATGGCTCAAAATATTGCCGGTGTGCCATGGATCTTAAGAGGCCAAAGGTTAAATGGTCCAATAGTGAGATTACAGAAGATTAATGAATGTGAGTCTCTTCAAAGCCTCTAACAAACTTACCATTTCCTACCAGATGTCGCTCGATGTCTCGGACCTGACATTGTGTCATATCTGACTGCCAGGCAGCAAAACAGCACTCTCCTCAAGCTGTCGCTGCTTTAAGTCTTTCGGTGTGCTTTTCCCTTTTAAATTTAAATATTTAGGTCCACTGCCAGAGAGAGGAAAGGGCTGCTTAAAGCACAGTAATGCAGCGCAGAGGAAATACGGGGGTAATAAATGTCAAACATGCTCCTGAGCTGCACCTAACAGATGCTTTTACCAGCCCCGCGTCGGAGGCAGCGATGCTCGCTCGGCGTACCACTCAGAGACGAGTGTTCTTTGAAAATGGACAAAGCTCGTTAGGTTGCAGGTGTCTGGAGATAGCACCAGAGAAGAATGGCTCTGCGTTTTTCAATAAACACTCCTTCCATACAGGAAGTGTCATGTGTAAAGCTCTTAACATCATGAGTGCAATATTATGTTCAAACAAGCGTCAGGTGAGATGTCTTAAACACATGTGACGTGCAATTGTGCAGATAGACAGCGTTGGATAACGCAGTTCCTCATCAATTTTGCCTTTTGTCGAGGATTAAATATGTAGACAGTTGTATTGGCCTGGTTTTATTTCGCTATTTCAATGCATGAGAAAGACAAACACTGGCATAAAGAGTCTCTTCAACTCCTACTGCTCGATTCCACAGTTTGATCCAACAGATCATGCAAATCATTCAAGCAACAATTATAGACTTGACTTTGTTGGATAAACAATTTAAATAGCTGTTGTTAAATCTACAACTGTGAGTGGTGATATGCTTCAGTAATTTAGATTTTCCAGCAAATAGGGACATTGGAAGAGTATTGGATAAAAGTAGGCCTATTCCATGTGTATTGGAATATCTCAGATCAGATTTGATGATGTTTTCCAGATTTTGTCAAATCAGAATACACCTCTTCAAACATTTAATGTAACATTATTATTCAGTTAGCTTATTGTGAGAAAACATCACGCACGCAAGCAACCACACTGGTTGTGTTTTTGTCGACTAAACCCAATATTTCCAGGTTGAGTCAGCATGGCCAGTACGCTATTGGCTAATCCCTCTCTACTGTGTCCTTTCTTGCAGATGGAAGACTGTTCTTGAAAACCACAGTGATGTACTGATAAGAAGATGATGAGCTAAAGAATTTAAAAGATCAGATGAAGATTCTCAACAGCCCAGGTGGATTTAGCAGCAGAAACAGGTCAATGGAAGTGTGTTTGGCCAAACACCGGAAAAGGGTTGTCTGAATGTAGAATTATAACTATTTTTCTCACAGATATCAACGTTACATAGTAGCTAAAGCAGGATTTGATGCATTGAGGTTGGTTGTTTAAAAAAAAAAAAAAAACATTTGCAAAGTAAAAATGTACCAAGAGATGGTAATATCGTAAAGAAATTCACAGCACTGAAGATTTTTTATACTGTATTTCAACCAGCGAGAAAGCTTTGAACATTATTAGAATCAGAGGTTGTGTTTTGTATTTCAAGTTTAATTCCGAGATGTAAAAAAATATATAAACTTGGAAAGAACCTCTGAGGGTTTAAAAAAAAAATCTGTATGTTGATCAAAAGAGACAACTGAGATTTGATTTTAATGTTTTCTAAATTAGAAGAAAATACAATCAAGTTTCCTTTATACCATTGTTGTATATACCAGAACTGATGATAATGATACGATAACTCACTCTATCAAAAACCGAGTTGATTAATATGGTATGTGTATATAAAGTTAAGAGGTGGTATTGTGTATGCAGTAGATCTATTAGGAAGACAATACTGACATTTATATGAATTTATAGTTTGTTTTTGTTTAATTTCTGAGCCATCATTCTTTCAAATAGCTGCCATTTTGGTGAAAAAGCATGCAGGCATGTAAATGTTTGTCCTGAAATTATGATATTTAATCAAACCTATATTGCGATTCAATTAAGCCCAACTGATTTCGAAAATGTAAACATTTTGCTTTAAATAACAACTTTTGCTGTCAATAGTAACCGTTTGCAACAGTTAATATCGCTTTTTATTTATACACTGGCCCCGTGTAGCTCAGCTGGTAGAGCATGGCGCTTGCTTCGCCAGGGTTGTGGGTTCGATTCCCACGGGGGGCCAGTATGAAAAAATGTATGCACTCACTAACTGTAAGTCGCTCTGGATAAGAGCGTCTGCTAAATGACTAAAATGTACACTTGGGGCCAGTTTCCCAGACACAGATTAACTGTAGTCCTGGACTAAAAATTATTCTCAATGGAGAATCTCCATTAAAAATGAAAATGCTTTTTAGTCCATGATAAGGTTTAATCTGAGTTCAGGAAATCGCCTTTTGTACCTAATGTGTGGATGTTCATTTGTTACATGGACTGGTGATGATCGCATATTATCACTTGTTAATGAATCTCCTCATTTAAGACAATTTTTCCGAAGTCAAATGAAGAGTTTCATTCCAAAACACTATATACAGTGCATTCGGAAAGTATTCAGATCCCTTGACTTTTTCCACATTTTGTTACGTTACAGCCTTGTTCTAAAATGGATGAAATAAAACATTTCCCTCATCAATCTACACACTATACCCCATAATGACAAAGCGAAAAAGTTTTTAAAAAATGTTTACAAATGTATAAAAAACAAAAACAGAAGTACATTATTTACATAAACTACCAGTCAAAAGTTTGGACACACCTACTCATTCAAGGGTTTTTTTTTTACATTGTAGAATAATAGTGAAGACATCAAAACTATGAACTAACACATATGGAATCATGTAGTAACCAAAAAAGTGTTAAACAAATCAAAATATATTTTATATTTGAGATTCTTCAAATAGCCGCCCTTTGCCTTGATGACAGGTTTGCACACTCTTGTCATTCTCTCATACAGCTTCATGAGGTAGTCACCTGGAATGCATTTCAATTAGCAGGTGTGCCTTTAAAAAAAAAGTTATTTTGTGGAATGTATTTCCTTCTTAATGTGTTTGAGCCAATCAGTTGTGTTGTGACAAGGTAGGGGGGGTATACAGACGATAGCCCTATTTGCTAAAAGACCAAGTCCAGATTATGGCAAGAACAGCGCAAATAAGCAAAGAGAAACAACAGTCTATCATTACTTTAAGACATGAAGGTCAGTCAGTACGGAAAGTTTCAAGAACTTTGAAAGTTTCTTCAAGTGCAGTTGCAAAAACCATCAAGCGCTATGATGAAACTGGCTCTCATGAGGACCACCACAGGAATGGAAGACCGAGTTACCTCTGCTGCAGAGGATAAGTTAATTAGAGTTACCAGCCTCAGAAATTGCAGCCCAAATAAATGCTTCACCAAGTTCAAGTCACAGACACATCTCAACATCAACTGTTCAGAGGGACTGTGTGAATCAGGCCTTCATGGTCGAATTAAATAATATATAAATAATATGCCGTTTAGCAGACGCTTTTATCCCAAGCGACTTACAGTCATGTGTACATACATTTTTACATATGGGTGGTCCCGGGGATCGAACCCACTACCCTGGCGATACAAGTGCCATGCTCTACCAGTTGAGCTACAGAGGACCACGAATTGCTGCAAAGAAATCACTACTAAAGGACACCAATAAAAATAATTGAGATGGTTTGGGATGAGTCGAACGGCAGAGTGAAGGAAAAGCAGCCAACAAGTGCTAAGCATATGTGGGAACTCCTTCAAGACTGTTGGAAAAGCATTCCAGGTGAAGCTGACTGAGAGAATGCCAAGAGTGTGCAAAGCTGTCATCAAGGCAAATTGGTGGCTATTTGAAGAATCTCAAATATAACATATATTTTGATTTGTTTAACAATTTTTTGGTTACTACATGATTCCATATGTGTTATTTCATAGTTTTGATGTCTTCACTATTATTCTACAATGTAGAAAATATTAAAAATAAAGAAGACCCCTTGAATGAGCAGGTGTGTCCAAACTGCTGAGTGGTACTGTAAGTATTCAGACCCTTTTCTATGAGACTCGAAATTGAGCTCAGGTGCATCCTATTTCCATTGATCATCCTTGAGATGTTTCTACAACTTTGATTGGATACCACCTGTAGTAAATTCAATTGATTGGACATGATTTGGAAAGGCACACACTGGTGCATATAAGGTCCCACAGTTGACACTGCATGTCAGAGACAAAAACCAAGCCATGAGGTGGAAGGAATTGTCCGTAGAGCTCCGAGACAGGATTGTGTCGAAGCACAGAAATATCCTATTTACATAAGGATTCAGACCCTTTACTCAGTACTTTGTTGAAGGACCTTTGGCAGCGATTACAGCTTTGAGTCTTCTTGGGTATGACGCTACAAGCTTGGCACACCTGTATTTGGGGAGTTTCTCCCATACTTCTCTGCAGATCCTCTCAAGCTCTGTCAGGTTGGATGGGGAGCGTTGCTGCACAGCTATTTTCAGGTCTCTCCAGAGATGTACGATCGGGCTCTGGCTGGGCCACTCAAGGACATTCAGAGACTTGTCCCGAAGCCACTCCTGCGTTGTCTTGGCTGTGTGCTTAGGGTCGTTGTCCTGTTGGAAGGTGAGCCTTCGCACCAGTCTGGTGCCAGGTTTTCTGCAGACGTGACGCTTGGCATTCAGCCCAAAGAGTTCAATCTTGGTTTCATCAGCTCAAAGAATGTTGTTTCTCGCTTTCATATGCCTTTTACTGAGGAGTGGCTTCCGTTCTGGTCACTCCACCATAATGGCCTGATTGGTGGAGTGCTGCAGAGATGGTTGTCCTTCTGGAAGGTTCTCCTATCTCCGCAGAGGAAGTCTAGAGCTCTGTCAGAGTGATCATTGGGTTCTTGGTCACCTCCCGGACCAAGACCCTTCTCCCCCGATTGCTCTAGGGTGGCCAGGTCTAGGAAGAGTCTTGGTGGTTCTAAACTTCTTCCATTTAAGAATGATGGAGGCCACTGTGTTCTTGAGGACCTTCAATGCTGCAGAAAGGTTTTGGTACCCTCTTCCAGATCTGTGCCTCGACACAATCCTGTCTCGGAGCTCTACGGACAATTCCGTCGACCTCATGGCTTGGTTTTTGCTCTGACATGCACTGTCAACTGTGGGACCTTATATAGACAGTTGTGTGCCTTTCCAAATCATGTCCAATCAATTGAATTTACCACAGGTGGACTCCAATCAAGTTGTAGAAACATCTCAAGGATGATCAATGGAAAGAGGATGCACCTGAGCTCAATTTTGAGTCTCATAGCAAAGGGTCTGAATACTTATGTAAATAAGGAATTTCTGTATGTAATTTTTAATTAATTTGCACACATTTCTAAAAACCTGTGTTCGCTTCGTCATTATGGGGTATTGTGTGTAGATTGCTAAGCATTTTTATTTATTTAATCCATTTTAGAATAAGGCTGTAACGTAACAAAATGTAGAAAAAGTCAAGGGGTCTGAATACTTTCTGAAGGCACTGTATATATCAATTTTCAGAAATGTTTGTAAATTCACTTTTATTGTTTAAAGAAATTATGAAAGAGATTGGTGTGTTTTTTCACTATCTAATCATGGCATGGGGTTGTTCAATGACAGACATGTATTTGTTTAAATTCTAGCACTTGATGGTTTCATTTCAGAGAGACAAATAATCATGTATTGTTTGCCAAAATGCTATATATCCGCCTCACTCTCAGATAAATAAGTAGTACTGCTAGGTTTTACACAGTTAAATGTAACTAATAACTACTTTTTTTAATAAATAATTGTACAAATGATACATTTGTGATCAATATTTAAAAAATGTGAGATCTGTATGTAAAACATTTACATTTCAATTTTTTGTCATTTAGCAGATTATCTTATCCAGAGCGATTTACCGTAAATGCGTTCATCTTAAGATAGCTAGGTGAGACATACACATATCACAGTCAAATATGCAGGATATGAACATTCCATTACAGCTAAAAAATGGATATATAGTGTTTTGTACAAAACAATTACTCATACACATCTCAAATCTGTGAATAAAAAATCTGAAACAGTACTATTTTACACACACATGAAGGTACCCATAAGCAGTCATTTCTTATGAAAAAACACACATGTGGATATAGCATTTGGGAAATAAACTCTTCATATACAGACAATGCAGCAGCTAGAAGGAATGACTAGGAAACAACTAGCCAACATTGTCAGTTGTAGAATATTTGTTTCAAAACTCAAGCAAACTGCATTGCATAACATCAGTGGCTGATGGATTAATAGGATTAAATAGTATAGTAGCTTGTCTTAAGTTCCCTTACAAATCAACAATGTATGTTAATGCTATCCTGATGCAGCAAAAATAAGGCATTTTACTTTATGGAGAGATGTGCTTAATTTGTATTCAAACTGAAGGTTGAATAGTTTCCCACACCAGCTGAGTCAACTCCTATACAGTATGCATGAGTTAATTCCCGAGACAGGAACTGATGTCTGTCATATACTGTAAAAGAAACAGGCTATGTGTTTGAAAAAATGTAAGGAAAAGAGTGTCCCATGTTCACACTTTGGCCTAGATTCAATCAGATCAAGTGTTAACCGGCGATAGCAACACCCGCATAGCTGATGTTTTGGCAGTGTCTGAGGTGTAACTGCGTTGGAGCTGTCAAATCGGTGAGCAGCTGCTCTTGATCATTGTCATGAAGCCACACACGTCCCACTCTCGTTAGAAGTTCATTACGAGAAAGTGTAGGCTATATAGAAATAATGACGCTCAAATTTAAAATAATTAAATGAAATAATGAGGATTTCTATCATCCAATCGAGCTGTAGAATACATCACATTCCAGTGTTCGAACTTGTAAACAAGGCTGCATGGGATTTCTCTTAACGCGACTCCGTGGAGCCAATGGCAATGTCCGATTTAGGTATAATGCCAGGAGCCGCTTGTGGATTTGACAGCTCTAACTCAGTTCCACCTCAAACACTGCCAAAATAACCGCTATACGGATGTCAGCTAAATCGGATCTGATTGAATAGAGCCCTTTGTTGTTTTATTTTGAAAGTTTGTTGCTATGGAGTTTGTAGGTTTGTTGTTGACTTGTCGTGAATAACTTACATATATCTACTCATAGCATCCCTTCATTATACTTCAACTTTAAATAAACTTCAAATGTTGATAAATAACCAATGTGAGTTAATTATGTTGCCCAAAGACTGGACCTGATTCAATTAAACCTGCACAGTAGATACAGTACCATTTTACTTTTCATTTTTACAAAATCAAAATACAGGCAGAACCTGCACCAAAACAGAAGAAGTAGATTTGTTGATAGACTCACAATATGTTTCTGCATGGACTATTAATATTATATTTCCATCATGAAAATCAAGCCCTTTAATCAACAATATGTCAAAGATTTAATCAACAATATGTTATTGTTATTTTATTAGTGTTAAAAGTATAGGGCTATATACTCACCACTGGACCAATAGTTAGAGAACAGTGCAGTGGTCATGAAAGCTCATGATTAAGGTTATTTGTTACAGGTGTATAAAACATATGTACTGGGCAGCTATGTATTTAATTATCACCACTCCTTCACAACTCCTAATTATTGTCATAATTCTGTATGTATGTTTCTGGTCTTTTACATTTAAATATTTCCTTTTAACTTAAATGTTGTACATTTACACAACTCTAAGCACAAAAATGTAAACAGATCATCAAAATGGCTCATGTTTCAAATCTAAGCACATTTTCAATTGATTGAGTAGACCAAACTAATTCACAAAGTCACTTGTTCACTGCACCAAATCACTCTTTCAATTTGGATACATATTCAATCTACGTATCTGCTTTTCAAAATGCAATATTCACTTTACTTTTGATAGGATTTTCTTGTTGTTAACAATATAATATTCACTTTACTTTTTAAATGATTTTCTTGTTGTTAACAATACAATTAACTACTCAAAATGTATAACTACTGAACAAAAAGTATGTAGTTGTCACGCCCTGATCGAGAGAACTCTTGTTGGTTGGTCAGGGTGTGAATTTCTATGTTATTAGATTATATGTTTAGGATCTAGAATATGTATTTCTATGTTTGGCCGGCTGTGATACCCAATCAGAGGCAGCTGTCGCTCGTTGTCTCTGATTGGGGATCATACTTAGGTAGCCATGTCCTGCAGTGCCTCCTCTTGAATGGAGCTCTCCCGCTCTATTCTAGCTATCAGCCCCCGTAATGTGGTGGCCTCCTCTCTTACCCTGCAGATCCGATCCTTCTCTCTCTCTCGGCACTCCTCCTCCAGTGAGGACTCCTCCGGGAGCCGCCACGAGTTAGGGAACAGAAAGTCATCGTCGTCGTCTTCCTCCGACTCCTCAGTATAAAACTGTTCCCACTCTTCTTCCCATGGTCGTAGGGACTCAACCTGGAAACCCACCGGGTGCAGTGGTCGGGGCTCTTCTCTCTCGCTCCCCGACCACTCCTTTAGCCCCCCACATTTTTTTTTATTGGGCTGCCTCTCGGGCTTCGTCCTCGGCCGGCGCCTTCTGTGTTGCCGTTGCTCCTCTCCTGCCTGGACTTCCTTCTTCGCCCAGGGTCCTTTCCCCGCAAATATCTCCTCCCAAGACCAAATCTTCCCCACCTGTGTCCTGGACACGCTGCTTGGTCCGTGTTTGGTGGGATCTTCTGTCACGTTCGTATAAGGACGCAGCGTGAAAGGCATACATGTTTATTTCACCGATAAACACAAGAACAAAACAACAAACCAAACCAAACGTGAAGTCCTCAGGCTAAACACAATACAAGCCTCTAACACGGAACAAGATCCCACAACTAATGATGAAAACAGGCTGCCTAAGTATGATCCCCAATCAGAGACAAAGAGCGACAGCTGTCTCTGATTGGGAATCACACCCAGCCAAACATAGAAATACAACACCTAGACTGAGAACATAGAAAATACAACATAGAACTCCACACCCTGACTCAACATACTAGAGTCCCATAAGTTAGGGCGTGACAGTCACGTAGAAAAGGTGATCTTGTACAATGTTGCCTGGGGCAGAATTGGCATTTTTACTGTAGCCAACTGATTTATAATACCCCTATTTCTGATCATTTGTCCTAAGTATGTACTGTAGAATAATGAAACTGTGAAACTAGTATTTCTCAACATGCTCACAACCTGCCATTGGACACAAAAAAATGTTTTTATTGCATGGCAAGTTATAGTCAAATACTGTATGGAAAATTATACTCATCATCTACTTGAGATGCGTGATTTGAAGGAGTCAGGCGCAGGAGGGTAAATCACAGTTTATTCCGTAATCCAGAGTAACTAGTCCAGTGCGCAAAACAGGCGCACTGGAACAAACATGCACACGGGGACAATACCCCAGCAATACAAAATACTGTGCTCAACAGACCTACTAATCCTCACAATGAACAATCATCCACAAGGACAAGGGGGCAGAGGGAACACTTAAACATGTACTAATGAGGGGAATATGAACCAGCCTCGGGGACGGCCAGGAGGACGCGGAGCAGGGCGAGCCAGATGGCGACGGTGGAAATCCCGCAACAGGGAGGGATCGAGGATATCCCTCACCGGGACCCAGCACCGTTCCTCTGGACCGTACCCTCCCACTCCACGAGGTACTGAAGGCCCCCCACCTGA
Source organism: Coregonus clupeaformis (assembly GCF_020615455.1). Taxonomy (NCBI): domain Eukaryota; kingdom Metazoa; phylum Chordata; class Actinopteri; order Salmoniformes; family Salmonidae; genus Coregonus; species Coregonus clupeaformis. The sequence goes on along the minus strand of NC_059231.1, from coordinate 30,565,252 downwards.
TGCCTCGAATTCAGGATGGAACGGACGGAGTACGCCGGGGCCCCCTCGATGTCCAGAGGGGGCGGAGGAACCTCCCGCACCTCAGACTCCTGGAGCAGACCAGCCACCACCGGCCTGAGGAAAGACACATGAAACGAGGGGTTAATACAGTAATCATGGGGGAGTAATAACCTATAGGTAACCTCGTTGATTCTCCTCAGGACTTTGAACGGCCCCACAAACCGTGGGCTCAACTTCTGGCAGGGCAGGCGGAGGGGCAGATTCCGGGTCGAGAGCCAGACCCGATTACCTGGTACGAAGCCCGTGGCCTCACTGCGGTGGCGGTCAGCGGTGGCGGTCAGCGTTGGAGGTGGACGTGGGCAGCGTCCCACGTCTCCTCCGCTCGCCGAAACCAGTCATCCACTGCAGGAGCCTCAGTCTGGCTCTGGTGCCACGGTGCCAGAACCGGTTGGTAACCTAAAACACATTGGAATGGCGTTAGGTTAGTGGAGGAGGCAGCTTCGGAGGAAGTCGTGACACTACTATTCTTTCTATTCAGCTCTTCAAAAATAACAGTTTAGAAATGTTTATCTTGTATACTTTGCTATTGGATGAAATGGTTGTTAAAATGACTAAATGGTGAGCACATCATTATCTGATGTGTTGGTGACTAAACAAAATGTTATCATTGTATTTCATGGAAAACTTTCTTGCATGAATAGCTCAGAGGTTAAAGGTGTGAAATCTCAATGAATGCACAATCAAAGGTTCTAATCATAAGATTCCAAGTGTTATCCGTTTAGAGGTTTGTACTTAGTTTTGAAAATATTCCACCTACATCTGAAAAATGTGCCAAAGTGATAGAATTTTTTTTTTAACTCACTCCTATGGAGGCTTGACATTTAGATTTGAGGTAATTCTATGCATAGAATGTACATACAGTTGAAGTTGGAAGTTTACATACACTTAGGTTGGAGTCATTAAAACTCATTTTTCAACCACTCCACAAATTTCTTGTTAACAAACTATAGTTTCGGCAAGTCGGTTCGGACATCTACTTTGTGTATGACACAAGTAATTTTTCAAACAATTGTTTACAGACAGATTATTTCACTTATAATTCACTGTATCACAATTCCACTTGGTTGACTATGCCTTTAAACAGCTTGGAAAATTCCAGAAAATGATTGGCTAATTGACATAATTTGAGTCAATTGGAGGTGTACCTGTGAATGTATTCAAGGCCTACCTTCAAACTCAGTGCCTCTTTGCTTGACATCATGGGAAAATAAAAAGAAATCAGCCAAGACCTCAGAAAAATAATTGTGGACCTCCACAAGTCTGGTTCATCCTTGGGAGCAATTTCCAAACGCCTGAAGTTACCACGTTCATCTGTACAAACAATAGTACGCAAGTATAAACACCATGGGACCACGCAGCCGTCATACAGCTCAGGAAGGAGACGCGTTCTGTCTCCTAGAGATGAACGTACTTTGGTGCGAAAAGTGCAAATAAATCCCAGAACAACAGCAAACGACCTTGTGAAGATGCTGGAGGAAACAGGTACAAAAGTACCTATATCCACAGTAAAACGAGTCCTATGTCGACATAAGCTGAAAGGCCGCTCAGCAAGTGTAACAGGGTTGGTTATGTTTCCACTTGCCTCTAAAGAAATGTGTATTTAACGTTCAAGCATTCTTATTGGTTGGTTCAACTCTGATGACAATGAGGCGTGTTGTGATTGGCCCCGCTTGCAGCTAGGGGGAGATCGCGAACGTCAGGTCTTCCCAGTATGAAAATGTGATGCAAGGGATTTTGCCATCGACAGCCATCAATATCGTTAAGCTCTGCACAACTAACGTGCTGTTTCCCATTTAACAACATAAATAAATTATGCTCAACTGGGACCACTGGCTGATGTGATTTATTAGGAGAAAACACAACGCAAGGAGAGTACGATATACATCTGTTACACTGGTGCCGTGACCCGGATTCTTGTCTTCGCCGGACGTCACGGGGAGGGATCCGAGACCCGGCTTCAAGAAGTACTGTGGTTGCTGATGCACGCCAGAGGCCTAGGTTTCGCTTTCTGCACAAGTGGAATTCTCAGGGAGCTCCTGGTAGCATGAGTGAGTGGGGGAAATATAATGTACTGTTTATTACTTGTATGTGGTGATGCTATGATTATTTAGTGATGTAAATGTGCTGTTACGCTAGTAACCTTCCGAAGCCAATTAATGTGAGGGCGAAGCCATTTTCTACCACATGGTGGCGACAACTATTTATTAAGGCGTTTCCTGTTACTTTTCTGTGTTGATTCTTGGTCTTGCTAGACAACTACTACTGAACTTTTATTTTGAGTGCATTATGTTCCAGCTGATTTTATAGAAGTGTTCATATTACGAGGGCTCTAAAGGATATTAACCTCGACTGGGTCAAGCCGCGGGAGGAGGAGAGAGGCTGGACTTGGGAGCAGAGGAGCGAGAGTCTGGCGAGAGCCATGGAGGCCTGGCCCACAGGGAGGAGAGACTGGCCCACAGGGAGGAGAGAAATTCTTTAGGGGGGGGGCTCACGCCGTGGACGACGGGGCAGCAGGAGGCCGGGATAGAGTGGTTCAGCGGGTTGGCAAAGGAGGCCGCCAGGTTACGGGAGTCACTGGTCACCAGGGGGAAGGAGAATGTAGAGGCACGGCGAGAGGTACTGGGGTGTGTTGCCAGTCCGGTCCGGCCCGTTCCTGATCCCCGCGTAGGGCCAGTGGTGTGTGTCCCCAGTACGGTCCGGCTTGTTCCTGTCCCTCGCACCGAGCCTGTGGTGCGCGTCGCCAGCCCGGTGCGGCATGTTCCTGCTCCCCGCACCAAACCAGTGGTGTGCTTCGTCAGCCCGGTTCGGCCCGTCCCTGCTCCCCGCACCAAGCCAGTGGTGCGCTTCGTCAGTCCGGTTCGGCCCGTCCCTGCTCCCCGCACCAAACCAGTGGTGCGCTTCGTCAGCCCGGTTCGGCCCGTCCCTGCTCCCTGCACCAAGCCAATGGTGCGCGTCGTCAGCCCGGTCCGGCCCGTCCCTGCTCCCCGCACCAAGCCAGTGGTGCGCGTCGTCAGTCCGGCACAGCCCGTGCCTGTTCCACCGGTGCCTGGTCCGGCACCGGTCAGCTGCTCCACTCCGGAGCTAGAGCAATCCGCTCCACCAGTGTTCAGTCCAGCTCCGGCCAGCAGGGCCAGACCGGACCAGGGGCGCTTTGGGGGGTTAGAGAGGGAGTGGGGGTCATGCCCGGAGCCGGAACCGCCTCCGAGGAGGAATGCCCACCCGGCCCTCCTCTGTTCGGTTTATGTTTGGGTGTGTTGTTTCTTTGTGTTTTGTGTGCTAGGGTGATATTCTAGTGCTTGTGTTTCTATGTTGGCCGGGGTGGTTCTCAATCAGAGGCAACGTGAATCAGCTGTTGCTTGTTGTCTCTGATTGGGAACCATACTTAGGCAGCCGTTTGGGCATTGTCATGTGTGGGATCTTGTTCCGTATGGTTTGTCTTGTAACCAAGGACTTCACGTTTCGTATCGTTTGTTGTTTTGTTCGTGTGGTGAATAAAAAAATTAAGTATGTTCACATTCCACGCCGCGCATTGGTCCTCTCAGTTTGACGATCGTGACACTCCAGTTACTTCCACACCTCTGGCTAGGCCAACTGCACAGGCAAGTGTGCACTTTCCACATGATTTAGAGCTACCTCAACTCAGTGCATTCGAGCCAGTTTCATCTAGTCCTAGGATGGAGGATGTGTCTATGGATTTCCTGGCGGGCATTTTTAAGCAGATAGGTCACTCCATAGGTGAAAATATTGCCTCTTGTTTGGAATCAAAGGCTATGGGAGATGGGGTGGGACAGAAGGTTGATAATGTTGGTGGTACCAAGGCTGGGGCCAGCTCTAGTCTAAATGTAGTGGTGAAAAATGATGTCAGGGAACCAGTCTGTTTCAGGGGGGATGGTTCAGAGGAATGCACAGTGCATGAGTGGGAGGAGACCATGTTAGTGTACATGCAGAAGAAGGGCTATGGTGGGCAGGAGAGGTCAGATGAAGTTTTGGGTAAGCTGTCAGGGCGGGCACGTGACGTGGTAAGAGTAAGCCTACGCAGTAACCCAGTTGACTTAAGCCAGGGCCCTAGACCAGTTTTTGACATTCTGAAGCATCGCTTTAGCGACACAATCAACTCCGACATGCCCCTAGCTGATGTTTATTCTATGTTGCCAATGGAAGGGGAGACTCCATTTGATTACTGGATCAGACTGAACAGGGCCATAGAGGTGGCAGAGGACTGTTTGAAGAGGCAGAACAAGGAGCTAGACAATTCATCACGTGTTCTGACTGTCATGTTCATCAAGCACTGTCTGAACCCAGAGCTGTCATTGATATTCATGTGCAAACCATTGCATTAGTGGACGGCTGCGGAGGTCCATGGCAGGCTGGAGGAATACCAGAGGAAGTGCAAGGCTCCACGTCCCTTGCGGCTGGCCCCACTGGTGACCACACTGACGCAGGAAGTAAGTAGGCCAGTGTCGGCTGTTGCAAACTGCCCGGACCCCTTGCAGCAGCCCACAAATGGCTCATCCGAGGCATTGGATCGTGTGATTGGCATGCTTGAACGGGTCTTGGAGCAGAGGCCACAGCAACCTGTAGGCGGCTATTATAACCGTTTCCAGAGGAGGCCCAGGAGAAGGGAGAACCTGTCTTTGCAATGCAAAGTGTGTGGGGATCACAGCACAATGGATCATTGTTATTCTAACCACCTATGCTTCCTCTGTTATGCAGCGGGGCACACATGTTGAGAATGCCCTCGCACTTCATTGGTAACTCCAATCGCTCTATCAGACAGCAACACGACACAGCGGCAGGAAAACTAGCTGGCCCGCACGGGATGGGGGGAAGTGCTGGGCCTTGTGAGGTGTCCCAATCAGATAGTGGTGTAGATTTGTGTTTGTGATGAAGTCAAGTCGAACGAAAAAGTCATTATGCAAAATACACAGAGAGTGCTCCACAACGATGAACTCTTCTATACTAGGGTTTTACTGGGGGATGTTATAGAGGTGAGCGCTATGATTGACAGCGGTTCTATGGCATGCACATTGAGCTCAACAGTGGTGCCACGCCTTGAGAAAGCAGGTGTGCTCAAGAGTGGCTCCCTCAGTCCGACTGAAGTGGTGTTGGATGGCTGCGGGGTGTTGAAGACCAAGCCTGTAGGTGTGTGTGAATTGAATCTGTCTGTGTATGGCAGCAGTGTCTCTGTCCCTGTTCTAGTAGTGGATGGCCAACGTGATAAAACACCTCATCAGGGAGCTGAAGACGACTGGTGACTTCTGGGAGAAGATGTCATCATCTGAACACAATGGAGATGACAAACTATTCCGTCTGCTGGCTAATGTGGACCGAAGTGCCAGAAAGAGTGGGCACAGTAAGGCTGAAGCGGGCGGTCACATTGGAGCCTATGCAGGAACATTTAGTCTGGGGCTGGCTGTGTACGCCTCAAAATGTGTCCGCGGGCAGTGCTGTCGTTATTGAGCCTACGAGGGCACGCTCAAGACCAAAAAACATTATAGTGGGGAGAACAGTAGCGACATTGTGGAGCGATGGCTGGGTCCCTGTCAAAGTTATCAATCCCTCACCAAAGCCAGTAACAGTGAGACGCAATGCCAAGATAGCGGACGTTTTTCCTTGCATGGCATTAGAGGACTTTGACACTGACTATATGGATGGGCCCCCTGTCGAACCGGTCCCCCTGGTGCAGCAGGTACACAAAATGGAGGACAATCCAGACTTTGACAATGGTAGTGGAGATAGCTTGACCGTTGACAGTACCATCAAACTGCACAGAGTGACAAATGAGGTGTTGCACGAGTTAGGGCTAGATGACATTGACATTGAGTCCACTCAGTTGTCGCAACAGTGTAAGGCCAGGCTAGTTCAGCTTATAGCCCGCTACGAGTCTATATTCTCCCGGCACAAACTAGATTGCGGGAAGGCTACTGGATATGTCCATCGCATCAGACTCAGTGACACTAAGCCTTTTAGGCTACCTTACCGTAGGCTTTCCCCTAACCATTATGACAAGCTCAGGCAGGCCTTGGATGAGATGGAAGAGCGAGAGATAATCAGGAAATCCAGCAGTGAGTATGCCTCCCCGCTCGTGCCGGTCTGGAAGAAGTCTGTTGATCTGAGACTGTGTACAGACTTCCGATGGCTTAATGCTCGCACCGTAAAGGATGCTCACCCTCTACCTCACCAAGCTGATGCTCTGGCGGCCTTGGGTGGCAATGCCTTCTTCTCTACAATGGATTTGACCTCAGGCTACTACAATGTGGAGGTGCATGAAGACGACAAGAAGTTTACAGCCTTCACTTCTCCTTTTGGGTTATATGAATATAACCGTCTTCCACAAGGACTATGCAACAGCCCAGCTACATTAATGAGGATGATGTTGAGCATTTTTGGGGATCAACATTTTTCTAGCCTTCTATGCTACCTGGACGATGTGCTGGTTTTTGCCCCGACTGAAGAACTTGGATTGCAACGCTTGGGGTCAGTTTTTGAGCGTCTCAAAGCCCATAATCTGAAATTGTCTCCAAAGAAATGTCATTTCATGAAGAGGTCAGTGCGGTTCTTGGGGCATGTCATCAGTGAAGGAGGTGTTGCCACAGACCCAGAAAAAGTGAAGGCTATTGCAGGGATGACAGAGAAGGATCTCATGGAGGATAACACGGACGTGCCCTCCCAGGGGAAGATTCGGTCCTTTCTCGGAATGATAGTCTATTACCAGCAGTTCATTGAGGGGTGCTCCACCATCGCTAAGCCGCTGCATGGGCTGACAACAGGGACGAAGGCACCACGCCATGGGAAAGGCAAGAGGAAAAGAGGAATACATAGGAAACTCACAGCAGCAGACTGGACTGGTGAGTGGAAACAGGCCTTTAGTCAGTTGAAACAAGCTCTCCTCGATCAGGTCATGCTAGCCCACCCTGATTTTAGTAGACCTTTCTTGCTGTCTGTAGACGCATCTAGTAATGGATTAGGTGCTGTCCTCTCCCAGGTGCCAGAGGATGGCTCTGCAGCCAGACCCGTAGCATTCGCTAGCAAATCACTTACTTATGCACAGTCAAAGTATCCTGCCCATAGGTTAGAGTTTTTTGCTTTACGCTGGGCCGTCTGTGAGAAGTTTAGTCATTGGTTAAGGGGCAAGCCTTTTACTGTATGGACAGACAACAACCCATTAACGTACATCCTGTCCAAGCCCAAATTGGACGCCTGTGAACAGAGATGGGTTGCTAAACTCGCTCCATTCGAGTTTGACATCAAGTACATCCCCGGTCCCAAAAATGTCATTGCTGATGTACTCAGTAGACAGCCATTTGTGCAGCCGAGCGCTCTCCACCGCATCACAAGGGTTCCATACAAGGCCTTGCTGGAAGAAGCTGCGGGAGTACGTGCTGAGAAGGTGCAAGATGTGTTCCGCTGGTCGAACCACCCATTCGACCTCGAAAGCTGCTCACCGTCAATTGAGGCAGATGCCTGTGAAATTGTCATGGACTGCCAAACTACTTCCTATCCTTCTCCTGGTTCTCTGTCAAAGGAAGCGGTGTCAGCAGTCCTGAGGTCGCAAGGGGAGGCTGGTCTACAGAACTGTGCGCTGCTACTGCCTCAGCTCACTCAGTCACTGGTGCCATCTGAGATGTCAGATGTGAGAGTGCTATCCCGTGACGACCTGATATCAAAGCAGCGCCAGGATGACGCACTCGCCAGAGTTGTCTTCTACGTGGACAGGGGCTGTAGACCTTCTAGGAGGGAACGTGGCCATGAACCACTCGAGGCTCTGCGGATTCTGAAGACCTGGGAGAAGCTCACTCTGAAAATGGGTGTACTATATTGCGTTACCAAAAGTTTGCTGTCAAAGAAGAAGACGTACCAGTATGTAGTACCCACCTCAATGAGGGCAACAGTTTTGAAGGGTGTCCACGATGAAGCCGGTCATCAGGGGCAACAGCGAACGTTGTACTTGACGAGACAGAGGTTCTTCTGGCATGGTCTGGAGTCGGATGTGAGAGAGTATGTCAAGACCTGCAAGAGGTGTGTGTTCAGTAAGGCCCCCGAGCCAGAGGCCCGAGCTCCACTGGAGAACATCATCACGACTGAGCCCCTCGAGTTGGTGTGTGTGGACTTCTGGTCTGCTGAAGAATCCAACAACAAGTCCTTGGATGTTCTGGTTGTCACTGATCATTTTACTAAGATGGCCCATGCTTCTTGTGTCCGAACCAATCAGCTAAAGCAGTGGCACTTCAGCTGTGGAACAACATCTTCTGTGTGTATGGTTTTTCTCGTCGTATCCACTCTGACCAAGGGGCCAACATTGAAAGTAAATTGATTGCTGAGTTGTTGAGTGCTGCAGGAGTCCAGTAGTCGCACACAACTCCCTACATTCCGATGGGGAACGGGGGAGTCGAAAGGTTAAATAGAATGCTGGGAAACATGATCAGGGCTTTACCTGCGAGAGCGAAGGACAGGTGGACCCAGAAGTTGATGTCGTTGACCTTCACCTACAACTGTACAGTCCATGAAACCACGGGCTACGCCCCTTTCCAGTTGATGTTTGGGAGAACCCCACGTCTGCCTGTCGACATGATGTTTGGTACTGTGCTGCAAGACTCAGAGGTTGTAGACTATGACGAGTACATCAAGTCCCTGACGAGAGACCTGAGGGAGGCCATGGAGACGGTACAGGTGTCGGCAACCAAACAGCTGAAGAGGCATGTGGGCCTCTACGACAGGAAGATCAGAGGAGCTCCAGTGGAGGTCGGTGATCGGGTGCTGCTGGCGAATAAGGGTGAATGTGGAAAGAGAAAGCTGGCGGATCGTTTGGAGAACAACCTCTATATTGTTACGGAGAAGGATAGTGACATCCCCATCTTCAAGATACAGAACATGTCAACTGGCCAGGAGAAAACTGTCCACCGTAATCTGATAATGCCTGTAAACTTCTTGCCTCTCCCCGACACTGCCTTGGAGACACCTAATACGGGAGACCGTGAGGATCCGAGTGAGGAGATGGAGGACTCATCCATGAACGATATACCAGAAATGGACATTGGTGAGAGGACTAGGGTGTGGGTATCAGAACAGACTTCGGGGGAAGCACAGTCGGAGCACTCTGAAAAAGAAACCCCAGATGTGCTGGAAGATGGGCCAATGTCGAGGGATACTCAGAACACACCACATTCTGAGGGTGCCACTGGTGGCACAAGCATGTCAGAGCTAACCTTTGGAGAAGAAATGTCCGAACCCTCTGAAGAACAAAGGCATTCTGAAGATGCCGCTGGTAGCACAAGCTCCAGCAACAGTCACAGAACCCTTGACCTTGACTATCCACCGACTGTGGACAGTGACCCACCAGTGGTGGTTGTAGGTGAACAGGTTAAACGTAATAACTCTGTTAGGCCTGTCAGGTCAGGGGCTGGTCGGGTTAGGAAACGCCCAGTTAGACTCATAGAGACTATGCAGACAACAGAGGGTTTTTCATACAGAATTCATTACAATACCTGTGTGGGTGTAGGATTAGAATTCAAGTCTGTAGCAATTTTTTTTTTTTTACTTTCAAGAGACACCATGGAGGTCATGGGTCAGAGGTCAAGTTGGCCAAGGTTTTTCTGTCTGAGGTTCTTATTGTCACTGAGTGTACTGAACATGTAACAGGCATGTTTTCCTACGGGGTCTTTGAATTCCCCTAATTCTCTTTAGAGAATAGTCTTTGCACTGGAATATTTGGTGACATATGTATTGCAAGGTATTGCATACCTCATTTTGTTTCTTTATAGTATGCAAGTGTAATTCAGCAGGGGAGAATGTAACAGGGTTGGTTATGTTTCCACTTGCCTCTAAAGAAATGTGTATTTAATGTTCAAGCATTCTTGTTGGTTGGTTCAACTCTGATGACAATAAGGCGTGTTGTGATTGGCCCCGCTTGCAGCTAGGGGGAGATCACAAACGTCAGGTCTTCCCAGTATGAAAATGTGATGCAAGGGATTTTGCCATCGACAGCCAAAAATATCGTTAAGCTCTGCACAACTAACGTGCTGTTTCCCATTTAACAACAGAAATAAATGATGCTCAACTGGGACCATTGGCTGATGTGATTTATTAGGAGAAAACACAACGCAAGGAGAGTACGATATACATGTATTACACAAGGAAGAAGCCACTGCTCCAAAACCACCATAAACAAGCCAGACTACGGTTTGCAACTGCACATGGGGACAAAGATCGTACTTTTTGGAGAAATGTCCTCTGGTCTAATGAAACAAAAATAGAACTGTTTGGCCATAATGACCATCGTTATGTTTGGAGGGAAAAGGGGGTTGCTTGCAAGCCGAAGAACACCATCCCAACCGTGAAGCACGGGGGTGGCAGCATCATGCTGTGGGGGTGCTTTTCTGCAGGAGGGACTGGTGCACTTCACAAAATAGATGACATCATGAGGAAGGAAAATTATGTGGATATATTGAAGCAACATCTCAAGACATCAGTCAGGAAGTTAAAGCTTGGTCGCAAATGGGTCTTCCAAATGGACAATGACCCCAAGCATACTTCCAAAGTTGTGGCAAAAGGGCTTAAGGACAACAAAGTCAAGGTATTGGAGTGGCCATCACAAAGCCCTGACCTCAATCCTATAGAAAATGTGTGGGCAGAACGGAAAAAGCGTGTGCGAGCATGGAGGCCTACAAACCTGACTCAGTTACACTAGCTCTGTCAGGAGGAATGGGCCAAAATTCACCCAACTTATTGTGGGAAGCTTGTGGAAGGCTACCCGAAACTTTTGACCCAAGTTAAACAATTGAAAGGCAATGCTACCAAATACTAATTGAGTATATAAACAGCCCCGTTCTCATCGACGGGGCTGTAGTGGAACAGGTTGAGGGCTTCAAGTTCCTTGGTGTCCACATCACCAACAAACTATCATGGCACGACAAAGCCTATTCCCCCTCAGGAGACTGAAAAGATTTGGCATGGGTCCTTAAATCCTCAAAAAATTATACAGCTGCACCATCGAGAGCATCCTGACTGGTTGCATCACCGCCTGGTATGACAACTGCTCTGCCTCCGACCGCAAGGCACTACAGAGGGTAGTGCGTACGGCCCAGTACATCACTGGGGCCAAGCTTCCTGCCATCCAGGACCTCTATACCAGGCGGAAGATGTGTCAGAGGTGTCAGAGGAAAGCCCTAAGAATTGTGAAAGACTCCAGCCACCCTAGTCATAGACTGTTCTCTCTGCTACCGCACGGCAAACGGTACCGGAGCGCCAGGTCTAGGTCCAAAAGGCTTCTCAACAGCTTCTACCCCCAAGCCATAAAACTCCTGAACAACTAATCATGGCCCCCCACCCCATCCCACTCTTTTACGCTGCTGCTACTCTGTTTATTATTTATGCATAGTCACTTTAACTCTACCCACATGTACATATTACCTCAATTACCTCGACTAGCCGGTGCCCCCGCACATTGACTCTGTACCGGCACCCACCTGTATATAGCCTACCTACTGTTCTTTTATTTTACTGCTGCTCTTTAGTTATTTGCTTTTATTTTTTTACTTAACACTTTTTTTTATTGTACTTTTTCTTTAAAAAACGGCATTGTTGGTAAGGGTTTGTAAGTAAGCATTTCACTGTAATGTCTACACCTGTTGTATTCAGCGCATGTGGCAAATACAATTTGATTTGATTTGATTTGTATGTAAAAATCTGACCCACTGGAAATGTGATGAAAGAAATAAAAGCTGAAATAAATCATTCTCTCTACTATTATTCTGACATTTCACATTCTTAAAATAAAGTGGTGATCCTAACTGACCTAAGACAGGGAATTTTTACTAGGATAAAATTAATTAAAATTAAAATGTTAGGAATTGTGAAATACTGAGTTTAAATGTATTTGGCTAAGGTGTATGTAAACTTCCGACTTCAAGTGTATGTCATGCAGGTATATTGTACACTGTAACAAGATTAATGAGTGTATTGTTCGCAGTAAAGGAACATGTATGAGTATTGAAATTATGAGAATGTCCTGTAAAAGTACACTACATGGCCAAAAGTATATGGACACCTGCTCGTCGAACATCTCATTCCAAAATCATGGGCATTAATATGGAGTTGGTCCTTCCTTTGCTGCTATAACAGCCTCCAACTTCTGGGAAGGCTTTCCACTAGATGTTGGAACATTGCTGCAGGGACTTGCTTCCATTCAGCCACAGAAACATTTGTGAGGTCGGGCACTGATTTTGGCCGAGCTCGCAGTCGGCGTTCCAATTCATCCCAAAGGTGTTCAATGCCGTTATCCAATATATAGGCTATATGATATAGGGTCATAGGCTACTGCACATTACACACGACTTCAAAACATAAAAGCCCATAGATGTAGCCAGCTACAGTATATGGTATCTTGGGTAAATAAATTGAACAAGCTCGAGTAGGCTAATCTTTTTGAGTGTGAACTGTATTACTGTACCGTATTGTATTATACTGTATTATATGGACTGGAATTATGCACCTCGTTCAAACCATGATAAAGCTGAGAGAACATGCGATTCTGGTGCAGCACATGCGGCCTACAAAGTTACAAGTATAGGCTAGCGAATTTGATTTTAGTTTTGAAATATAATAGGGCCAATTTGTATAATTAGTAGGCTGACACATATATAAAGTACCTTTCATAAAATGGCATTCACTTCCCTACACGCAGATTGAACGGTTATGGGTCTGAATAAATAATTGCTAAGCCTACCGCCATCGCGCGTTCGCTCTTCTTTCTAACTACCTGTGAGTTCTGTTGGCTGCTGTATTTAACATTCAGCAAACAAGAGCTTGCGTCCCTCTTCGTATAGTCTATTAGTATAAGAAATTCCAACAAAAAATGTTTTCCAGCAAGCTATTCTTGTCTAGCTTTTCCTTCATGGGACTTCAAGGAGCGTTTTTTTAAGGAGAGAGGCCAGCAGAGCACAGGTTGCGTGCCTATTGCGCAAGCGACAGAGGCTGTAAATTAGAAGCTTATTATGCATAACCCATCATTCATTAGCTACATTTAAGGCTAATACTGCATTGAATGTATTACCTGAAAGAGGTAGGCTAAAATATATTGAGCAGGATTATTTATTTTGGATGCAATTTCAATGGAATTGATGGAGAGAGTGAGAGAGACTGCTCGCGCATGCTCTGATTTAAAGCAATGATATTCGGGTGATAGGCTGTTTTAAAACTCTGCAGCTTCAATAAATAAATAAAAATCTTTAAAATTTAAAAATATGGTAACCCCGAAAGCCAGATGGAGATGTATAAATTAGATGCGCATTCGGTCCTTATATTAATCTCGTTCCAAGATGGCGAAGTAGTGCAGTTGTGTTTTTATCGTCTGTCTGTAAATAGCCTGTAAATACCCTATTTTCATACATTTTTCGTACATATTTCCCTATCAGACTTTTCATCCTTCTACAAGATATACTTTCCTGCAACCCGCCTCACTCAATGTGGAACGGATTCTATTATTGACTTACCTTTATCTAGAATCTAGAATCTCCAGTTGAAACTAGCTAGCCAGCTAACTAGCTACTTGCTATTTGCTATTAGCCACAGCTAGCGGTGTTTTCACCCAGAACATTGGATTTTTTTCCGCGGGATTAATTTTAATCATTGGACATTGATCACCGGATATTCGGCCAGTCTGCACAGCGCGTTATCGACCCAGAACATATCAGTTTTTCCGCGGAATCACTGATTCACTGGACCTTTAACTCCGGATTAATCGCTACCAGCTGGCTACAACAAATCGGACGCTGTGGTCTGGCTAATCAACCTGAGCTAGGCCCATCTCCCGGCTATCTACCTCTCTATCAACCGGACGGGACCACATAGTATTGACACGGAGCCCCGCCGATCCTACACGACTGGTCTGCCGACAAAATCGTCTGATGTGGTTACGACGTAACCACGAAGATTCCATCCATCTGCTAGCCCTGGCCCGTTAGCACACGCTTACTCACTAAACTGAACTAGCTACTGGACTAGCTACTTGCTATTAGCCACAGCTAGCAGTGTTTCACCCAGAACATTTGATTTTTTTCCCGCGGGATTAATTTTAATCACTGGACTTTGATCACCGGATATTCGGCCAGTCAGCACTGCGCGTTATCGACCCAGAACATATCAGTTTTTCCGCCGGAATCACTGGACCTTTAACTCGGGATTCTTCGCTACCAGCTGGCTACAACAAAACGGACGTAGCACACGCTAGCCGTGGCCTCTTACTCACTAGCACTTCACCACCGGACCTTATGATAACTCAGCTATACAGCTGATATCTGCTGGACTGTTCCTTTTTTACGGTACTACATCCTGTTTATGTTTAGCCTCAGCCCAAACATGGTTAGTTTATTGTTGTTTCGGTTATTTCTAATTGTACTATATCACTGTAGACCCCCCAGCCTAGCTAAACCTGCCTTAGTTAGCTCTTTTGTCCCTCCACCCATACACTCAGAGACCGACTCAATTGATGCCTCTAGAGATACTATCTCTTTCAGTGTTACCCAACGCTTAGGTTTACCTCCACTTTACTCATATCCTTCCATATCCTTGTCTGTACATAATGCCCTGAATCTTTTCTATAACACCCGGAAATCTGCCCCCTTTATTCTATGTACCCAACGCACTAGAAGACCAGTTCTTAAAGCCTTTAGCCGTATCCTTATTCTAGTCCTCCTCTGTTCCTCTGGTGATGTAGAGGCTAACCCAGGCCCTGTAGCCCCCAGTATCACTCCTACTCCCCAGGAGCTATCATTTGTTGACTTCTGTAATCGCAAAAGTCTTGGTTTCTTGCACATAAATATCAGAAGTCTACTTCCTAAGTTTGAGTTATTCACTGCGTTAGCACACTCTGCCAACCCTGATGTACTAGCAGTGTCTGAATCCTGGCTCAGGAAGGCCACCGAAAATTCTGAAATTTCCATCCCCAACTATAACATTTTCCGTCTAGATAGAACTGCCAAAGGGGGTGGAGTTGCAATCTACTGTAGAGATAGCCTGCAGAGCTCTATCATACTATCCAGGTCTGTGCCCAAACAGTTTGAGCTTCTACTTCTAAAAATCCACCTTTCCAGAAATAAGTCTCTCACTGTTGCCGCTTGCTACAGACCCCCCTCAGCCCCCAGCTGTGCCCTGGACACCATATGTGAATTGATTGCCCCCCATTTATCCTCTGAGTTTATACTGCTTGGTGACCTAAATTGGGATATGCTTAATACCCCAGCCATCCTACAATCCAAGCTAGATGCCCTCAACCTCACGCAAATTATCAACGAACCTACCAGGTACAACCCTAAATCCTTAAACATGGGTACCCTCATAGATATCATCCTGACTAACATACCTTCTAAATACACCTCAGCTGTCTTCAACCAGGATCTCAGCGATCACTGCCTTATTGCCTGCGTCCGTAACGGGTCCGCGGTCAAACAACCACCCCTCATCACTGTCAAACGCTCCCTAAAACACTTTAGCGAGGAGGCCTTCCTAATTGACCTGGCCCAGGTATCCTGGATGGATATAGATCTCATTCCGTCAGTAGAAGATGCCTGGTTGTTCCTTAAAAGTAATTTCCTCTCAATCTTAAATAAACATGCCCCATTCAAAAAATACAGAACTAAGAACCGATATAGCCCCTGGTTCTCCTCAGACTTGACTGCCCTTGACCAGCACAAAAACATCCTGTGGCGTACAGCATTAGCATCAAAAAGCCCCCGCGATATGCAACTTTTCAGGGAAGTTAGGAACCAATATACACAAGCAGTCAGGAAAGCAAAGGCTAACTTTTTCAAACAGAAATTTGCATCCTGTAGCACTAACTCCAAAAAGTTTTGGGACACTGTAAAGTCCATGGAGAATAAGAGCACTTCCTCCCAGCTGCCCACTGCACTGAGGCTAGGGAAACACTATCTCCACCGATAAATCTACAATAATCGAGAATTTCAACAAGCATTTTGCTACAGCTGGCCATGCTTTCCATCTGGCTACCACTAACCCGGCCACCAACTCTGCACCCTCTGCTGCAACTTGCCCATGCCCCCCCCGCTTCTCCTTCACACAAATTCAGACAGCTGATGTTTTGAAAGCGCTGCAAAATCTGGACCCCTACAAATCAGCTGGGCTAGACAATCTGGACCCTTTCTTCCTAAAACTAGCCGCCGAAATTGTCGCAACCCCTATTACTAGTCTGTTCAACCTCTCTTTCAACCTCTCTTTCTGAGATCCCCAGAGATTGGAAAGCTGCCGCGGTCATCCCCCTCTTCAAAGGGGGTGACACTCTAGATCCAAACTGCTACAGACCTATATCCATCCTGCCCTGCCTTTCGAAAGTATTCGAAAGCCAAGTTAATAAACAGATCATCGACCATTTCGAA
Source organism: Coregonus clupeaformis (assembly GCF_020615455.1). NCBI lineage: Eukaryota > Metazoa > Chordata > Actinopteri > Salmoniformes > Salmonidae > Coregonus > Coregonus clupeaformis. The sequence continues at coordinate 30,548,804 of NC_059231.1, read as the reverse complement.
TACCACCGTACCTTCTCCGCTATGCAATCCGGTTTCCGAGCTGGTCACGGGTGCACTTCAGCCACGCTCAAGGTCCTAAACGATATTATAACCGCGATTGATAATAGACAGTACTGTGCAGCCGTCTTCATCGACCTGGCCAAGGCTTTCGACTCTGTCAACCACCGCATTCTTATTGACTAAATAGCCTTGGTTTCTCAAATGACTGCCTCGCCTGGTTCACCAACTACTTCTCAGATAGACTTCAGTGTGTCAAATCGGAGGGCCTGTTGTCTGGACCTATGGCAGTCTCTATGGGGGTGCCACAGGGTTCAATTCTTGGGCCGACACTTTTCTCCGTGTATATCAATGATGTCGCTCTTGCTGCTGGTGACTCTCAGATCCACCTCTACGCAGACGACACCATTTTGTATACATCTGGCCCTTCATTGGACACTGTGTTAACAAACCTCCAAACGAGCTTCAATGCCATACAACAATCCTTCAGTAGCCTTCAACTGCTCTTAAACACTAGTAAAACTAAATGCATGCTTTTCAATCGAACGCTGCTAGCACCCGCCCACCCGACTAGAATCACCACTCTCGACGGGTCTGACCTAGAGTATGTGGACAACTACAAATACCTAGGTGTCTGGTTAGACTGTAAACTCAACTTCCAGACTCACATAAAGAATCTCCAATCCAAAGTTAAATCTAGAATCGGCTTCCCTATTTCGCAACAAAGCCTCCTTCACTCATGCTGCCAAACATGCCCTCGTAAAACTGACTATCCTACCGATCCTTGACTTCGGCGATGTCATTTATAAAATAGCCTCCAACACTCTACTCAGCAAATTGGATGTAGTCTATCACAGTGCCATCCGTTTTGTCTCCAAAGCCCCATACACTACCCACCACTGTGACCTGTACGCTCTTGTTGGCTGGTCCTCACTACATGTTCGTCGTCAAACCCACTGGCTCCAGGCCATCTATAAATCACTGCTAGGCAAATCCCCGCCTTATCTTAGCTCATTGGTCACCATAGCAGCACCCACCCGTAGTCTGCGCTCCAGCAGGTATATCTCACTGGTCATTCCCAAAGCCAACACCTCCTTTGGCCGCCATTCCTTCCAGTTCTCTGCTGCCAATGACTGGAACGAATTGCAAAAATCTCTGAAGCTGGAGACTCTTATCTCCCTCAATAACTTTAAGCATCAGTTGTCAGAGCACCTTACCGATCACTGCACCTGTACACAGCCCATCTGAAATTAGCCCACCCAACTACCTCATCCCTATATTGTTATTTAATTTGCTCTTTTGCACCCCAGTATCTCTATTTGCACATAATCTCTTGCACATCTAGCATTCCAGTGTTAATACTATTGTAATTATTCTGCACTATAGCCTATTTATTGCCTTACCTCCATAACTTGCTACATTTGCACACACTGTATATATATTTTCTGTTGTATTTCTGACTTTATGTTTTTTTTTACCCCATATGTAACTCTGTGTTGTTGTTGTTTTTGTTGCACTACTTTGCTTTGTCTTGGCCAGGTCGCAGTTGTAAATGAGAACCTGTTCTCAACTGGCTTACCTGGTTAAATAAAGGTGAAATAAAAAAATAAAAAATAAAAGCCTACCTATCACAAAAGTTACCATGATGAGATGATAGGTCTGCATTATGAACTGCACTTCATACTGAGATGGGCTGTCTGTCCCCACCATGAGCGTTGACGATAGATCATGCAGAGAGAAGGCCGTAGAGAAGCCAGATTTAGACATTGCATATAATTTAACAGTTCCATTTCACATCATGCTGTTGATATAAATAATTTATTATAATTTACCGGTTTCTCACAGTTATTTATCCCGGGAAAAGTTGTGGTTTTGTGGTTCCCGCCATTCAACCCTAGTCTGTATTATTGAATGAGCTTCCCAAGTTACACATTTAGCTAGAATTCTGCATGATAGAGAATAACGTGTGGATCTATTTCTATCTAAACGTGTGAATAAACTCCAAGAACAAGATGATTTTCCTGGTGGTTGGGCGGTTCCCAAGTTCTTTACATCTGTCTGGGTGATATGGATGTGCTTCAACCTGAGGAAAAGAGCAGAGAGGGGAAAGAAATGTCAGTGCTGGTTCAAGTTGCTGAGAACCACAACTACCTTTAATGTGCCATCATTTTGTAAACAGTTTTACGAATTCATAAGCTTGAGCAACCTCTAGCTCAACAATGAGATAGGGTGCAGGCCAGACAACAGGCTGTTAGCCAGCCTGCAAGCTTAGTGGAGTCTGCCACTAGCACAGTAAGTGTAGTCAACTCAGCTTTCCCCATTGAGACCCTGTCTGTGCCTTGATCTAGGTCGGGCAAAACTAAACATGGCAGTGTTCGCCTTAGCAATCTCTCTGGAATAAAGACCTCCTCCAGTCCTGTCATTATTGAAAGAGATTGTGATAATATCTCACATCTCAAAGTAGGACTACTGAATGTTAAATCCCTCACTTTCAAGGCAGTCATAGTCAATGAACTAATCACTGATTATAACCTTGATGTGATTGGCATGACTAAAACATGTCTCAAGCCTGATTATTTTACTGTGTTAAATGAGGCCTCTCCTCCTGGTTACACTAGTGACAATATTCCCCACATTTATGCAAATTTCAACAACAAAAATTGAAAAAGACTGTGTTAAAAGATATATTTATATATTTGTCATGAAATCTATGCAGCCTACTCAATCACTTTTTATAGCTACTGTTTACAGGCCTCCTGGGCCATATACAGCATTCCTCACTGAGGTTCCTGAATTCCTATCGGACCTCATTCACATTTTTGTTGACTTCAATATTCACATGTAAAGGTCTACAGACCCACTCCAAAAGGCTTTCGGAGCCATCATCGACTCAGTGGGTTTTGTCCAACATGTCTCCGGACCTACTCATTGCCACATTCATACCCTGGATATAGTTGTGTCCCATAGAATAAATATTGTGGATCTAAATGTTTTTCCTCATAATCCTGGATTATCGGACCACCATCTAATTACATTTGCAATCGCAACAAATAATCTGGTCAGGCCCCAACCAAGGATTATCAAAAGCTGCGCTATATATTCTCGGACAACCCAAAGATTCCTAGATGCCCTTCATCTGCCCGAGGACGTCGGAGTACAAAAATCTGTTAACCACCTAACCGAGGATCTAAACAACCTTGCTTAATACCCTAGATGCAGTCGCACCTCTAAAAACCAAAAACATTTGTCACAAGAAATTAGCTCCCTGGTATACAGAAAATACACGGCCCTGAAGCAAGCTTCCAGAAGATGTGAACGGAAATGGCGCTCCACCAAACTTGCAGTCTTCCGAATAGTTTGGATAGACAGTACCGTGCAATATTGAAGAGCCCTCAAAAACACTGCTGCTCGATCAGCCTACTTCTCTAACCTGATTGAGGAAAATAAAAACAATCCAAAATGTATTTTTTATAGTGTTGCAAAGCTAACTAAAAAGCAACATTCCCCAAGAGAGGATGGCTTTCACTTCAGCAGTGATGAATTCATGAACTTCGACGAAAAGATCATGATCATTAGAAAGCAAATTAGGACTCCTCTTTGAATCTGCGTATTTCTCCAAAACTCAGTTGTCCTGAGTCTGCACAGAACGGCCAGGACCTAGGATCAATGTAGACACACACGTTTTCTAATCCTGTATCTTTCGACACATTCACAAAAAATGTCATGGCCTCTAAATCTTCCAGCTGCCTACTGGACCATATTCCAACTAAACTACTGAAAGATCTACTTCCTGTGCTTGGCCCTCCTATGTTGAACATAATAAATGGCTCCCTATCCCCTGGATGTGTACCAAACTCACTAAAAGTGGCAGTAATAAAGCCTCTCCTGAAAAAGCCAAACCTTGACCAGGAAGATCTTAAAAAAATTAAATCGGCCTATATCGAATCTCCCATTCCTCTCAATAAAAAATTAAGAAAGCTGTTGCACAGCCACTCACTGCCTTCCTGAAGACAAATAATGTATACGAAACGCTCCAGTCTGGTTTTAGACCCCATCATAGTACTGAGACTGCATTCGTGAAGGTGGTAAATTACCTTTTAATGGCGTCAGATCAAGGCTCTGCATCTGTCCTCGTGCTCCTAGACAGAGCCGCTTTTGACACAATCGATTACCACATTCTTTTGGAGAGATTGGAAACCCTAATTGGTCTACACAGACAAGTTCTTGCCTGGTTTAGATCTTATCTGTCGGAAAGATACACTTCATGCCAAAAGTATATGGACACCCCTTCAAATTAGTGGATTTGGCTATTTCAGCCACACCCGTTAAGGACAGGTGTATCAAATCGAGCACACAGCCAGGCAATCTCCATAGACAAACAATGGCAGAAGAATGGCCTTACTGAAGAGCTCAGTGACTTTCAATGTGGAACCATCATTGGATGCCACTTTTCCAACAAGTCAGTTAGTCAAATTTCTGCCCTGCTAGAGCTGCTCCGGTCAACTGTAAGTGCTGTTATTGTGAAGAGGAAACGTCTAGGAGTAACAACAGCTCATCCGCGAAGTAGTAGTCCACACAAGCTCACAGAACGGGACTGCCGAGTGCTGAAGCGCGTAACCCATAAAAATCGTCTGTCCTTGGTTGCAACACTCACTACCGAGTTCCAAACTGCCTCTGGAAGCAACGTCAGCACAATATCTGTTTGTCGGGAGCTTCATGAAATGGGTTTCCATGGCCGAGCAGCCGATCTCAAGCCTAAGATCACCATGCACAATGCCAAGCGTCTGCTGGAGTGGTGTAAAAATCACCACCATTGGACTCTGGAGCAGTGGAAACGCATTCTCTGAAGTGATGAATCACGCTTCACCATCTGGCAGTCCTACAGACGAATCTCGGTTTAGTGGATGCCAGGAGAACGCTACCTGCCGAATGCATGGTGCAACTGTACATTTTGGTGGAGGATGAGTAATGTTCTGGGGCTGTTTTTCATGGTTCGGGCTAGGCCTCTTAGTTCCAGTGAAGGGAAATCTTAACGCTACAGCATACAATGACATTCTAGACGATTCTGTGCTTCCAACTTTGTGGCAACAGTTTGGTGAAGGCCCTTTCCTGTTTCAGCATGACAATGCCCCTGTACACAAAGCGAGGTCCGTACAGAAATGGTTTGTCAAGATCAGTGTGGAAGAACTTGACTGGCCTGCACAGAGCCCTGACCTCAATCCCATCGAACACCTTTGGTATGAATTGGAACGCTGACTGCGAGCCACGCCTAATCACCTAACATCTGTGCCCGACCTCACTAATGCTCTTGTGGCTGAATGGAAGCATGTCCCTGCAGCAATGTTCCAACATCTAGTGGAAAGCCTTCTCAGAAGAGTGGAGGCTGTTATAGCAGCAAAGGGGAGACCAACTCCATATTAATGCCCATGATTTTAGTCCTTTACTTTCGTTGAAAAATATCCTCAAACTTTGTCAGCATTTCCTTGACTTGCTGGTAGGGAAGAGTGGGGAAAATTGTTGGAAAGTTGCACGCTCACTATTAGTAAGTGGAGATCAAGGATAATTGTAACACTCTTTATATCTACAGTTGAAGTCGGAAGTTTACATACACCTTAGCCAAATACATTTAAACTCAGTTTTTCACAATTCCTGACATTTAAGCCTAGTAAACATTCCCTGTCTTAGGTCAGTTAGGATCACCACTTTATTATAAGAATGTGAAATGTCAGAATAATAGTAGAGAGAATGATTTATTTCAGCTTTTATTTCTTTCATCACATTCCCAGTGGGTCAAAAGTTTACATAAACTCAATTAGTATTTGGTAGCATTGCCTTTAAATTGTTTAACTTGGGTCAAACGTTTTCGGTAGCCTTCCACAAGCTTCCCACAATAAGTTGGGTGAATTTTGGCCCATTCCTCCTGACAGAGCTGGTGTAACTGAGTCAGGTTTGTAGGCATCCATGCTCGCACATGCTTTTTCAGTTCTGCCCACAGATTTTCTATAGGATTGAGGTCAGGGCTTTGTGATGGTCACTCCATTATCTTGACTTTGTTGTGCTTAAGCCATTTTGCCACAACTTTGGAAGTATGCTTGGGGTCATTGTCCATTTGGAAGACCCATTTGCGACCAAGCTTTAACTTCCTGACTGATGTCTTGAGATGTTGCTTCAATATATTCACATAATTTTCCTTCCTCATGATGCCATCTATTTTGTGAAGTGCACCAGTCCCTCCTGCAGCAATTCTCCCCCACAGCATGATGCTGCCACCCATGTGCTTCACGGTTGGGATGGTGTTCTTCGGCTTGCAAGCAACCCCCTTTTCCCTCCAAACATAACGATGGTCATTATGGCCAAACAGTTCTATTTTTGTTTCATCAGACCAGAGGACATTTCTCCAAAAAGTACGATCTTCGTCCCCATGTGCAGTTGCAAATGTTATTCTGGCTTTTTTATGGCGGTTTTGGAGCAGTGGCTTCTTCCTTGCTGAACGGCCTTTCAGGTTATGTCAATATACAGTGGGGAAAAAAAGTATTTAGTCAGCCACCAATTGTGCAAGTTCTCCCACTTAAAAAGATGAGAGAGGTCTGTAATTTTCATCATAGGTACACGTCAACTATGACAGACAAATTGAGAGAAAAAAATTCCAGAAAATCACATTGTAGGATTTTTTATGAATTTATTTGCAAATTATGGTGGAAAATAAGTATTTGGTCACCTACAAACAAGCAAGATTTCTTGCTCTCACAGACCTGTAACTTCTTCTTTAAGAGGCTCCTCTGTCCTCCACTCGTTACCTGTATTAATGGCACCTGTTTGAACTTGTTATCAGTATAAAAGACACCTGTCCACAACCTCAAACAGTCACACTCCAAACTCCACTATGGCCAAGACCAAAGAGCTGTCAAAGGACACCAGAAACAAAATTGTAGACCTGCACCAGGCTGGGAAGACTGAATCTGCAATAGGTAAGCAACTTGGTTTGAAGAAATCAACTGTGGGAGCAATTATTAGGAAATGGAAGACATACAAGACCACTGATAATCTCCCTCAATCTGGGGCTCCACGCAAGATCTCACCCCGTGGGGTCAAAATGATCACAAGAACGGTGAGCAAAAATCCCAGAACCACACGGGGGGACCTAGTGAATGACCTGCAGAGAGCTGGGACCAAAGTAACAAAGCCTACCATCAGTAACACACTACGCCGCCAGGGACTCAAATCCTGCAGTGCCAGACGTGTCCCCCTGCTTAAGCCAGTACATGTCCAGGCCCGTCTGAAGTTTGCTAGAGTGCATTTGGATGATCCAGAATAGGATTGGGAGAATGTCATATGGTCAGATGAAACCAAAATAGAACTTTTTGGTAAAAACTCAACTCGTCGTGTTTGGAGGACAAAGAATACTGAGTTGCATCCAAAGAACACCATACCTACTGTGAAGCATGGGGGTGGAAACTTTCAGGGCGTCTCTCCTCCCCATGGGCCAGGCCTCCATGGCTCTCGCCAGACTCTCGCTCCTCTGCTCCCAAGTCCAGCCTCTCTCCTCCTCACGCTGCCTGACCCAGTCGAGGTGGTATCTTCTGTCCGAATGCTGAATGTGGATGTGGTGCAGGAATCAGGCGCAGGACACAGAAGCTTCGTCCAACAGACTTTAGTAGACGACAAACGAAATACAAACGTGCCTCAAAAGAGCCCGGAGGCGAGCGATTACGCACACCGTGCGTAAACACCAAAATACAAAATAGCGCGCACACAAGTGCGAAAACTCTCCAAACAATGGAGCAAAACAATCACAGCACCTGCTGACAAACGGAACAAGATACCACACCAAAACAATGCCAAACGGCGACCTAAGTATGGCTCCCAATCAGAGACAACGAGCTACAGCCGTCTCTGATTGGGAACCACCCTGGCCATCATAGAAATACCAAACTAGAACACAAAACAATGAAAACTCACACCCTGGCTCAACATACAAGAGTCCCCAGAGCCAGGGCGTGACACAATGTGATTTTGTGGATTTTTTTTTCTCATTATGTCTGTCATAGTTGACGTGTACCTATGATGAAAATTACAGGCCTCTCTCTTCTTTTTAAGTGGGAGAACTTGCACAATTGGTGGCTGACTAAATACTTTTTTTCCCCACTGTAGGACTCTTTTGTACCTGTTTCCTCCAGCATCTTCACAAGGTCCTTTGCTGTTGTTCTGGGATTGATTTGCACTTTTCGCACCAAAGTACGTTTATCTCTAGGAGACAGAACGCATCTCCTTCGTGAGCGGTATGACGGCTGTGTGGTCCCATGGTGTTTATACTTGCATACTATTGTTTGTACAGATGAACGTGGTACCTTCAGAAGTTTGGAAATTGCTCCCAAGGATGAACCAGACTTTTGGAGGTCTACCATTTTTCTTCTGTGGTCTTGGCTGATTTCTTTTGATTTTCCTATGATATCAAGCAAAGAGGCACTGAGTTTGAAGGTAGGCCTTGAAATACATCCACAGGTACACCTCCAATTGACTCAAATGATGTCAATTAGCCTATCAGAAGCTTCTAAAGCCATGACATCATTTTATGGAATTTTCCAAGCTGTTTAAAGACACTGTTAACTTAGTTAATGTAAACTTCTGACCCACTGGAATTGTGATACAGTGAATTATAAGTGAAGTAATCTGTCTGTAAACAATTGTTGGAAAAATGACTTGTGTCATGCACAAAGTAGATGTCCTAACTGACTTGCCAAAACTATACTTTTTTAACAAGACATTTGTGGAGAGGTTGAAAAACGAGTTTTAATGACTCCAACCTAAGTGTATGTCACGCCCTGACCTTGAGAACCCTGTTATTCTCTAGTTAGTTTGGTCAGGGTGTGAATGTTGACATTCTATGTTATATATTTCTATGTTGGCCGGGTGTGGTTCCCAATCAGAGGCAGCTGTCGATCGTTGTCTCTGATTGGGGATCATACTTAGGTAGCCATTTTGCCTACCTATGTTGTGGGATATTGTTTCTGATTCTGTTTAGGCATGTTGCTGTTAGCGTTTAGAACTTCACGTTCAGTTGCTTATGTTATTTTGTCAAGTGTTTATTTAAATTAAACATGTACACATACCACGCTGAACCTTGGTCCGACCATTTATACAACGAACGTGACAGAATATCCCACCACCAACGGACCAAGCAGCGTGGCCAGGAGGAGCAGACACCCTGGACACAGGTGGGGAAGACATTTTGGACATGGGAGGAGATATTAGCCGGTAAAGGACCCTGGGCGAAGGAAGAAGCCCAGGCAGGAGAGGATCAACGGCGATGCCGACGGTGCCGACCGCGAAGGAAGCACGAGAGGCAGCCCCAATAAAACATTTTAGGGGGGGGGGGGGTACACAGAGCAGAAGGAGGCCCTGAAAGGGCTGACTGTGGAGGAAGAGGAGGCCGCTATTTTAGAGGCCCTCCAAAACATGCAGTTCAGCACTCTGAGAGAGGAGATAACTACCTTAAGGGGGCTGTTAGCTAAGAGAGCAGGAGAGTTCCCTTCAGAGGGAGGCACTGCAGGATGCCCACAGGGAGAATGAGTCAGTGGATGCACGGAGAGAGGAGCTGGCCAGACAATAGGAGGAGCTGAGAGAGGAATTAACCCTACAGCAAAAGAGAACGCAGTCCTTAAAGCAGAGGCTGGCGGAGCCAGGTTTCAGAGTAGAGCCAACTCCCTGCACTCGCGTTAAGGAGCGTGGGACCATACAGGCACCCTGTTATGCTGTGATACGCACTGTATCTCCAGTGCGCATTCACAGCCCGGTGAGATTGGTGCCTGCGCCCCGCTCTTGCTGGGCTAAAATGAGTGTTCAGCCAGGACGGGTTGTGCCTGCTCCTCGCACCAAACCAGTGGTGCGTGTTTCCAGTCCGGTACGGCCCATTCCTGCTCCTCGCACCAAACCAGTGTTGCGTGTCTCCTGTCCTGTACGGCCCGTACCTGCTCCTCGCACCAAACCATTGGTGCGTGTCCCTTGCCCGGCGCGCCCCATACCTGCTCTTCGCACCAAACCAGTGGAGCGTGTCCCCAGCCTGGTACGGCCCGTGCCTGCTCCTCGCACTAAACCAGTGGTGCATGTCGCCAGCCCGATGCGCCCCGTACCTGCTCCTCACACCAAACCAGTGGTGCGTGTCTCCAGTCCTGTACGGCCCGTACCTGCTCCTCGCACCAAACAAGTGGTGCGTGTCGCCAGCCTGGTGCGCCCCATACCTGCTCCTCGCACCAAACCAGTGGTGCGTGTATCCAGTCTGGTACAGCCCGTGCCTGCTCCTCGCACCAGACCAGTGGTCCTCCAGCGAGGGTCCTCTGCTCCACTCCGGTGCCAGAGCAGTCCGCTCCACCGGTGCCTAGTTCAGCTCCGGTCAGCTGCTCCAGTCCGGAGCCAGAGCAGTCCGCTCCACCGGTCCCTAGTCCAGCTCCGGTCAGCTGCTTCACTCCAGTGCCAGAGCAGTCCGCTCCACCGGTGCCTAGTCCAGCTCCGGTTATCAGCTCCCTACCAGAGCCGGGGCAGTCCACTTCACCGGTGCCCAGTCTGGGTCCGGTCGTCTACTCTTCCTCCATGCCGGAGCCATCTGCTCCACCGGGGTCCGAGCCGGAACCAGACGTCAACCCCTCTTCAGGATCGGGGCCTCCCACACCAGGGTCCAGACAGGACTTTGTGCATTGCGGGAGGACTGAGAGGGGAAGCATCGCGCCGGGGTCCAGACAGGACCGGGCGTGCAAAGGGGAGGCAGGAAAGGTGAGGAGTGTACTGCGTTCGAAGCCGGAGCCGCCACCGAGGCTGGATGCTCACCCGAACCCTCCCCTATTGAGTCAGGTTTTTGCGGCTGGAGTCTGCACCTTTGGGGGGGTACTGTCACACCCTGACCTTGAGAACCCTGTTATTCTCTAGTTAGTTTGGTCAGGGTGTTAATGTTGACATTCTATGTTATATATTTTTATGTTGGCCGGGTGTGGTTCCCAATCAGAGGCAGCTGTCGATCGTTGTCTCTGATTGGGGATCATATTTAGGTAGCCATTTTGCCTACCTATGTTGTGGGATCTTGTTTCTGATTCTGTTTAGGCTTGTTGCTGTTAGCGTTTAGAACTTCACGTTCAGTTGCTTTTGTTAATTTGTCAAGTGTTTATTTAATTAATTAAAACATGTACGCATACCACGCTACACCTTGGTCCGACCATTTATACAACGAACGTGACAGTGTATGTAAACTTCCGACTTCAACTGTATGCTGAACAAAAATATAAAGTGTTGGTCCCGTGTTTCATGAGCTGAAATAAAAGATCCCAGAAATGTTCCATGCGCACAAAAAGCTTATTTCTCTCAAATGTTGTATACAAATTTGTTTACATCCCTGTTAGTGAGCATTTTCTTCTTTGCCAAGATAATCCATCCACCTGACAGGTGTGGCATATCAAGAAGCTGATTAAACAGCATAATCATTACACAGGTGCACCTTGTGTTGGGGACAATAAAAGGCCACTCTAAAATGTGCAGTTTTATCACACAACACAATGCCACATATGTCTCAAGTTTTGAGGGAGCATGCAATTGGCTTGCTGATTGCAGGAATGTCCACCAGCACTGTTGCCAGAGAATTTAACGTTCATTTCTCTACCATAAGCCGCCTCCAACATTGTTTTAGAGAATTTGGCAGTACATCCAACCGGCCTCACAACTGAAGACCACGTGTATGGCGTCGTGTGGGCGAGCGGTTTGCTGATGTCAACGTTGTGAACAGAGTGCCCATGGTGGCGGTGGCGTTATGGTATGGGCAGGCAAAGCTACAGACAATGAATACAATTACATTTTATCGATGGCAATTTGAATGCACAGAAATACCGTGACGAGATCCTGAGGCCCATTGGAACATGCCGCCATCAGCGTACTGATAACTGCTTTCATTCTGATCCTTTTTTCCTTTTTTACATGCTTTTTTTAAAGCATAAAAATAGCACAAATGTACCGCTTATCAGACTTGCTTTCAATGAGAATGACAGATCTATAACTCACATTTCTATTTGAATTTGGTCGGATCGCGCACAAAGCTACATATTGCGCCTTTATCTAAGCTTTGTCTGTCATAAAAAAGTTTGCTTTGTACACCTACAACAATTGTAATATATTTTCCTCATTATTATCTTGATATGAAGCACCGCCAGAGAAGGTAGTAAGGGCTGTCCAGGCAGCCCCGTCTCGTTATGGGCAATTCTCTGTCAGGCTCTTTATACCTGGTAGGAAGAGCACATTGCAGCACTCTAATTGGTGCTTGCACACAACCACACCTGATGTTTTTCTACACTGAGTAGGCCCACACCTCATGCTGTTTCCTAATTCCACTCTAGCCTTTACCACGAGCTTGTCCTCCCCAATTAAGGTGCCACCAACCTCCTGTGATAGGTAGCAAATAGTGTGACTGGGCTGTACTAGGAACCAAACGGAAGCAAACAGGCTGAAACGGAGAGGGACCTACCTGATTTTGTCCGTAAAGAAACTCTTGTTGTTGTTGCAAAACATTTTGCTACGGAGTGCACTAATGAATATACCCCTGGTAGCCTCATGCATACCTAAATTGTCTTTGTTAATTACTGTAAATGTCTCTTTTTTATTTGATTGGAATAATTAACTGTGACTGTTGATGCAGATCTTACATTTGTACAAATAATAACACATTTATGGTCTTATACCATCACCCACACCGTGACTTTTGATATGGACGTGCATGGTCGTTTATTTGACATTATCCCCTAGTTATTCAGGTTCTATGGGGGATCATACCACTGATCTGTGAAAACTAATAACTAAGAACTAATAACTGTAAACTTGTTAGGAGAAAAACTAAATAAACATTGAGGAACATATTTCTCTTGTAAGCAATTCTGAGAGGAATGTGTTGATACAGCAATGCTTGGCATGGTCCCATTTTGCATGCTTTTTAAAGCATAGCCGTAACACAGCCACAGAGATTAATAATTGACTGATCGCTGCATAATTCAACACAGCATTGTAAAAATTCAAGGTCTGAAACATTTCAAGTTTTTCTCCCCTTTATTAAAAATGAGGTTAAAGTTTCAATCAACCTTGAGGGAGCAATACGACACACAAATAGGCAATCAATCCTGTTGTGGAAACGCCTTATTGTCGAGTTCAGCCTTTTCGTCAGCATTAAGGCCTTCTGCTGTCAATTGAGAACTTGAACTGAAGTTATAACTACAGTTATACAATGAGATCACATGCACTGTGTCCATCCAATTCTTTTCCTTACCAATACTTGTCATAAATATCCAAGCTTTGGAATGCCTACAGTAAAACAATGACTGTGTCTCAAATTGCAATGTATTCTGTATATAGGGCACTAAGTAGTGCCCTTTATGGTGAATAGTGTGTCATTTGAGACGTAGCCATAGTCCCCACTAATTTTCGCTGACTTTGTGAGATGTGGCTTGTTCTCATCTATTAGTCAGAAATGCTGTTTATTTCTCTATTTGATGCACTGGCAACTGAGCAAAGGGCCCCCGAAGCTAGATGTTTCATATCAGTGCACATTTTGTAATGAATTAAATTCAGTAAAAATATGACCATAAGGCACAAATACTTTAAATATCAAACGTGTATTCGTTGTGTTGTACTGTACTGCGGTAGTTATGTCAAGTAGGTTCATTATGCACGCTGGCTGCATATCCAAAATAGCGGCTGCGTTAGTATACAAGCTGTGTGGTGTATTTGCTTGGCTTGCCATGGAGACGTGTCCATACACACATCATCCAAAGACAATTATTCTGCATGATCCTGTCACTGTCTGTTCTTTGCTAAGTTAACATTGCTCAATTTGATGTTGTTTTGTGCTCACCTGCATGGCTAACTAATGATGAGTGTTAAAGACTCTGCATGGTCAATCCGATATCTGCAGTGGCCATACAGCATTTACTGAGATTCAGCATCCGTAGAAGTCAGAGCATTCATGCTTCTTGTGCTTCGGGGAGCTGTCATACGCATCCAATAAATTGGTCTGCACCGTACAACTCGTAGTGATTCAGGGCTAATAACAAGCAACTGGCTAATCAAAAAGACACAACCTTACCTCTTCTGAGATGTTGGAGTCCATTTCCAGATGCTTGACATAGGAGCTCAGCCAAGATAGCATGAAGTAAAAAGACTGCGCCATTTTCCCACCTGCATTTCCATCCCAAATCTCCCCATTGCCCCTCAGCAAAATGGGCCTACATTTAGGCATTGTTTTATATGTGTATTTCACATTATGTTGAGGTAGAAATCTGAGTATAATGCTTGTATAGTTTTCAACACCAATACATGTTCATGTCATCGTCATCAATCAACTACATTACAGTTAAAAATTACTTTGACTACCACCACCGATTTCTGTACGCTAGCTATGCTACCAGCTTCTACGAATAGGAGTTAGCATTTAGCAGTCCTTTTTTCTAAACCTGAAAAGGGACCATTTCTAAATGTCATGCAGCAAAAACAGCCAAATATATCCAAATCGGATTTTAGTAACTGCATTGTTGGCCTGTTACAATATGTCAATCATGACAGATTTGACAAATATCCACTTTGTTAGATCAGATTTGTTGAACGTGCGTCAATCCAGCATCCTTCTATCCCCAACGGTCTGCATTCCATTAACCTCTTTACCGCATCTATCCCTATTACCTCCCTGATCTCTTTCCAGGAGTTCAAACAAATGTTGTGTCTTTGAAATACCTACACGAGGTATCATAAAGATGTTTTTTATTTGTGAACTTGTTCTGATAGCCTTTTGTCAAAGTTCCCCATGTTTGCTGTCAAGGAAGTTGTCAAGGAAGTGAGTTTGTGGTTATACAGGATGTATCGCCCCCACCTACCGTCAACCAATCATGTCAATGCTGAGCTATACTAAGCTATACTGAGCTATGCTGAGCCTTCCACATTGTTAAAACATTTGGGAGGCGCACGGCATCGCCATACGTAGCTCGATTTGGCCTCCGCGAGCCTCTGGAGGCTCCGCAATTGTGTCACACCCTCCGTACGGGGCCTCCAGACCACATTTTCTGATTAAGCATAAATTGGCTTTACTTTTTCAGTGAGACTCCAAGGCAGTAATTCTCCTTCAGATCATGAAAACTCTAAAAGTTTGAGGATGAATATGTGGTGGGACTAGTTTAAAGCCCACATTAAGATATGGCAGCTTAGCATTAGTTGTGGTAGCAATGGTTCAAACTAAAGATTTGTTTACAGTACATATCTGTAGACATTTGTCGCAGCCACATAATGAACATTGTATCGTCGTCGAATATCAAACTTGGTCGTTGTCATTAGCTAAAGTATAAACACAATGTGACAGTCTGCATGATATTAGCAGCATGATGGTTCAAATAGTGTACAGGCTCGCTTTCAACACCAATAAACCCACATGTAAAAAAATATTAAGGCTCTATGATTAAAATAATGAGCAACGGGTAACTAAAAGCTACTTTGCTAAATATCTAATCTATATTATGGTTTGTTAGATGACTGGCTAGCCAGTTCAAATGATGACCAGAGCATAGCTGACAACGTTTTGACAAGCTTATTTTAATCAATTATTACAGGGAAATAAACTCATTATAAGATCACTATTTACAAGGTTAATGGCAAGCTAATTACAGAAAATTGTTTACGGTTGTGAGTAGGACGAAATGAAAGCAGGGCAATCTACTGGAGAATTTTAGAACTTCTACACTTGTGTCTGATAAAGATAGTCGCTACGACGGTATACAGACAATCAACCTGAGTATAAGTTATTATTATTTTTATATTTTTTTGTTGTAATTTTTCCTCCCCAATTTCGTGATATCCAATTGGAATCCAGTCTCATCGCTGCAACTCCCCAATGGGCTTGGGAGAGGCGAAGGTCGAGTCATGAGTCCTCCGAAACATGACCTGCCAAACCACGCTTCTTAACACCCGCTCGCTTAACCCGGAAGCCAGCCGCATGTGTCGGAGGAAAACTGACGACCGCAGTCAGCCTGCAGGCGCCTGGCCCACCACAAGGAGTCGCTAGAGCACAATGAGCCAAGTAAAGCCCCCCGGCCAAACCCTCCCCTAACCCGGACGACGCTGGGCCAATTGTGCGCCGCCCTATGGGACTCCCGGTGACGGCCGGTTGTGACACAGCCTGGGATCGAACCCCAGGCTGTAGTGATGCCACAACACTGCGATGCAGTGCCTTAGACCGCTGCGCCACTTGGGAGGCACCCTGAGTATAAATTACATGTTAGTAAATGTTGTTTTTGCCAACAACACTTGGTTTGAAGACATGTCATTGTGAGAACAGACGATGGTAGTGTCTTACTTGTTTTCCAATCCTTTTATAAACGGGCTGTATCGATGACCCCGAGACAATGCCTAGGCTTTGGCGGGTTAATGTGTTGTTCTGGCACATGCTGTGTTCAAACTCACCTTGCATTATTGCACCTGACACCATTCTTATTTTGACTTAAGATAATGTATACCTTAACCCTAACCATTCAATAAGATACTGTACCAACCAAAATACTTCTTTCCCAGATATGGTGATGTCATCCTGAAAAAGTTGTCTTTAACTAGGCCGGGATTTAATTGGAATGCGGATTTGGACAATACACCATTTAAAGGTAATTTCCAATTGAGCCGACATATGCAGCGTTTACCGTGAATGTGGTTTTCGCGAACGCGGAAACATTGCATTTAAAACTTGCATTGCCGACAAAGCGTGATCGGATTGAATCCGGGTCCAAGTTCTCATGTGGTTATCTGACATCACTAAAACAAATTTCAACCAGAAAATCACTTCCAACGTATGTCATCCTATGTGAAATTGTGCCTGCTGCAGATCATCTTACCAGAGCGTTACTCAATGTTCATTTTGACTTGTTTTAGTCTCCGAAGAAGAATGGTGGTGCAGCTTGATCGGACCAGAAAACACTCGCTAATGTCATCTAATCAGATAGACCATTACGTGTTACGGAAACTACAAAACAGAATGATCTGACAAGGGCCAGGCCACATTACCTAAATTAACATTTTGCAAGCGTGAACATGAAGGGCCATGGAGCCAAAGAAGAAGACTACGGGACTATGGTCTGCGCTTAGACATTCAGAATGAAAATGAAAGCCAAGAAAGTGAACAGGGGAGGGATAATGTGGCGTGAAATTGCGTTTAATTTGCATTGGGGCCACCTTTTAACACGCCACTTCTACAGCGTAAATGGAGCAAAGCGCTGGGTTCTTTCTCCTGAGAAATGCATTTCAGGGTTTTATCATTCTCTCTCTATCTCGCTCTCTCTCTCCTTTCAGTCAAGGCGTGTTCATATCCTCGTATCCTTTTGTGATATTTGGAGCCAATCCGCCTTGCCTTTCACATCTCCATTAGCCTCATAAGGCCTTTTCAAAATGACAATTGGCTCTCTGATGTCTTGATAACAGTCAACAAGTTGCTTCAGCGGAAATGCCTCTTTAAAGCACTTGTTCAGAATTTTAGCAAAGCAACTATGGAGTATGGAGAGGAACACCCATATACGGAAGAACAAGCAACACTTCTACTGATTAAGATATCATAATCTGCTGCTGTTGATGTGAGAAGTGGACTTTGTTTTTCTATGCCAAAGTAATGTATGGAGCTATACACCTTTAATGATAGTCCATAATGCCCTTGTGTTTAACAGCCAATCAGTATCACTCTTGAGGTTGAAGGTCAAGTGGATATGCAAATGAGCTGTCTTGCAGTTTGAAATGTGCCTGTGTGCAGTGTTAATATTTACCATGCTTCAGATATAAAGCTAAAAGTAATAGTACTTCAGTCTCCATTGTCAAGTTAATTCTACCATGCTATCTAGAGCACGACATGTGGCAGAAGAGTGGATGTAATCGGACATTATTTTATTTATTTAAAAAAATTAACAAAAAATGTAGGGAAGAAATTCCAGTGCTAGCTGCATGAGTGAGAACGTGGACTTCACCAGCAGACTACTAAAACGAGTGGCTAGTTAGCAGGCTACCACTAATGTGAATGAAGCAACATACTTTGATATTGTTAGCTATCAAGCTTGGGATTAGCAGCAATGCGGTCATTTACACCACCATCTCTGTTGTTATTGACTGGAAACCTCACCGAAAATTGGCGGAAATGGGAACAAAGACTGAACCTGTACTACTTAGCCAGTGGGCTAAATAACAAGCCAGAGGCTAGGAAGATAGCAGTTTTGCTACACTGCATCGGTGACGACGTGCAAGAGAAATCCCTTTGCAGCTGTGTGTAGGTCAGGGACAGATATTGCACCTGTTGAAACAGAGGTCAAGGAAGTGGACATGTTGTTCATAGGTGCAGTGACACAAGCATACAAAAAAGAAGCCACAAACTTGCGTTTAGGAGGACAGACGGTCAACTTTAAGTTAGACACAGGAGCTGAAACGAATATACTCCCACAAGCAATAGCAGACAAATTGCCCAAGCAATTCAAAGTGAAAGAGACAGAGACTGTACTTGACCTCATCAGAAAAGTTGAAACAGTTGCAAGCCATGCTCCGCCACGGTCAAACGAGGAACTACTCAAACACTACGCATCTGTGTTTAAAGGACTCTGTGAGTTTCCAGGCCAGCACCACATCTATATTGATCCAAAAGTCCCTCATGTTGTTCATCGATGTAGGAAAATCCCATATGCTGTGCTTGACAGGCTGAAAGAGACATTGGACAATCAAATCAAATTGTATTGGTCACATACACGTGTTTAGCAGATGTTATTGCGGGTGTAGCGAAATGCTTGTGCTTCTAGCTCCAACAGTGCAGTAATATTTAACAAGTAATATCTAACAATTTCACAACATATACCCAATACACACAAATCTAAGTAAGGAATTAATTAAGAATTCATATATACATATATGGACGACGATGTCAGAGCGGCATGGACTAAGATACAGTAGAACAGTATAGAATACAGTATATACATATGAGATGAGTAATGCAAGATATGTAAACATTATTAATCAAGAGATAAGGGGTGTGGTCAGCAAAGTAACAAAACCAACAGCGTGGGTGAGCAGCCTAGTCATAACAGAAAATAAAAATGGCTCTCTTAGGGTGTGTTTGAATCCTAAGAACCTGAACAAGGCCATACACCGCCAACACTTCTCTATTCCCACCTCAGAGGATGTGCAATGAAAACTAGCAGGCAAGAAGATCTTCATTATACTAGATGAGAAGGATGGGTATTGGCAAATCAAGCTGGATGAGGAATCAGCTGATCTCTACACATTCAATACCTCATGGGGGAGGTACCGGCTTAATCGCTTACCTTTTGGCATAAAAGTGCCAGCTAGGTATTTCAGCAGATTAACTCAGAGAGTTTTGGTGACATTGATGGTGTCTATGTAATTGCATATGACATGATACACTGAACAAAAATATAAATGCAACATGTAAAGTGTTGGTCCCATGTTTTATGAGCTAAAACAAAAGATCCCATAAATGTTCCATACGCACAAAAAGCTTATTTCTCTCAAACTTTGTGCACACATTTGTTGACATTGCTGTTAGTGAGCATTTCTACTTTGCCAAGATAATCCATCCACCTGACAGGTGTGACATATCAAGAAGCTTATTAAACAGCATGATCATTACACAGGTGCACCTTGTGCTGGGGACAATAAAAGGCCAATCTAAAATGTGCAGTTTTGTAACACAACATTAATGTTTCAGCATGATAATGCACTGCCCCATGTTGCAAGGATCTGTACACAATTCCTGGAAGCTGAAAATGTTCCAGTTCTTCCATGGCCTGCATACTCACCAGACATGTCACCCATTGAGCACGTTTGGGATGCTCTGGATCGACGTGTACGACAGCGTGTTCCAGTTCCCGCCAATATCCAGCAACTTCGCACAGCAGTTGAAGAGGAGTGGGACAACATTCCACAGGCCACAATCAACTCTATGCAAAGGAGATGTGTTACGCTGCATGAGGTAAATGGTGGTCACACCAGATACTGACTGGTTTTCTGATCCATGCCCTTACCTTTTTTTTAAAGTTATCTTTGACCAACAGATTCATATCTGTATTCCCAGTCATGTGAAATCATAGATTAGGGCCTAATTAATTTATTTCAATGGACTGATTTCCTTATATGAGCTGTAACTCAGTAAAATCTTTGAAATTGTTGCTTGTTGCATTCATATTTTATTCAGTATAATTGCAGCAGCCACCAAAGAAGAGCGTGACCGCATTCTACAGCAGGTGATGGACAGAGCTTTCCGTCTGAATGTCAAGTTCAATGCTGACAAGATACAATACATGGTGAGTGAAGGGAAGTACATGGGGCATATCATCAGCGCAGACGGGGTTAAAGCAGACAACTCCAAGGTGACAGCAATCACACAGATGCCCCCACCAGAAGACAGAAAAGGTCTACAGAGGTTACTGGGTATGACAAGTTTCCTAACCCAGTATATCCAAGATGAAGCCACACTCACTGCACCACTTAGAATGCTCCTCAGGAAGGACATGGTATGGCAGTGGCACCCAGAACAACAAGCAGAGATTGAAAAACAAGCCAAAGGTGGCCTTGGAGACTTTCTGATGCAAGGTAAACGGCCTATAGCCTTTGCATCCAGAGCTCTGTCTGGGGCAGAACAAAATTAAGCTCAGATAGAAATAGAACTTCTGGCAATTGTGTTCGCACTGAAGAGGTTTCACCAGTATGTCTATGGTGGCCCTGTCAGAGTTCAATCTGACCACAAACCACTTGAGGCTATAATCACCAAGCCCATTGGAAAGGTGCCTGCCCATCTTCAAAGGATGCTGCTTCAAATACAGAAATATGACATTCACATCGTTTACACCGCAGGTAAAGACATGTTAATAGCAGACACGCTATCCAGGGCTGCATCCCATACTGCCACACATGAAGAGTGTGACCTCAGTGACGAGAACGTAATTTATGCGGTCTCCACACATCAACCACCGGAGGGTGCTGTTATGCAACAGCTGAGAGCAGTCACAGACGCAGACAGCGAGATGCAGCTGCTGAGGAACCTGCACAGAGATGGATGGCCAGACAAGAAGAAAAGTGCACCACTGAAAGCACAACCCTACTGGCACATCAGAGACTTTCTTTACATTGAAGATGGACTACTCATGGTAAACAAACATATTATCATTCCCAAAGACTTTAGAGCTGAGCTACTTAAAAGGCTCCACCTTGCACATCAGGGCATTCAACGCTCCTTAGCGCATGCTAGTGCTTTCATGTACTGGCCAGGCCTCACTGATGATGTACAAATGGTCGAATAGTGCACATACTGTCAAGAAAAACTACCCAGCAACCAAAAGGAACCACTCCTACCACATACAGTGCCTGACACTCCATGGCAGAAAATCGCAGCTGATATCTTTGAGTTCCAAGGACGCTCATTCCTTTTGATAGTAGACTACTACTCCAAATATCCAGAGGTGCTGAGGCTGTCGGACAAGGCATCAGGTACTGTCATAGCAAAGTTTAAAGCTGTGTTTGCTAGACATAGTATTGCAGCTGAACTGATTGCTGATCATGTACTACCCTTTGCAAGTGCTGAGATGCAAAAGAGTGGAGTTTCAAAATCATCCATTCTAGTCCAGGGTTTCCCCAGTCAAACGGAATGGCTGAGAGGACGCTTCAGTCAGTGAAAAACATGCTCAAATTGACAGCACAGACAGGTGTTAACCCTCACACAGTTCTCCTGAACCTGAAAAATACACCTGTCACGGGTCTGCAGTACACCCCTGCTCAGCTACTCATGAGACATGTTCTACACTCCAACCTACCTACAAGTAAAGCAGCCCTTCAGCCAGTGACTCCCAAAAATGTCCAACATTGCTAGAAACACAGACAGCTGCAGCAGAAAACAAGCTACGACAAAACGGCGTCACCACTTCCTTCGTTTCGAGAGTAAAGTGAAATAAATAGTTATGTTTACTTGTAAGCTATAGACAAGTTTACGCGCTGTATCCCGGGTGGCGCCATAACTCTACACAAATGCATTTCATTTCCGCCGGAAGTTGTTTGCATTTCATTTCTGCCGGTGTAAACACAGCGATGTCGACGCTAGCTTGGGAACACGGTTCTACTACTTTGACAGCGAGCACAGCTAGAAAGGTGCCCATTCGCTCAACCACGGCGCCTGACAAGTTTTTGTCAGAACACTTACACCCATCCTTCCGTGGCAATGCCGCAACCCGTCAAGGAGCGGAGGGGGAGGAACTTGCAAGGGACTATTTGGAAACTCTGGGCAACAGCATTGAAACCAAAGGCTTAGTGGTGTGCGAAAAGGAACCGTGGCTTGCAGCATCTCCCGATGGAGTGATAAACAACGACATTCTCTGTTGGAGATCAAATCACCTGTGATGGGAAACAAGTCACTTGCAGAATTTTTGGCAACAAAGAACTGCGAAATCACAACTGTGGCAAACGGAGATAGGGTAGATTACCATATTGCCTGCAATGGTCCAAAAGGCTACTACATGCAGGTACAAATTGGGATGCACTGCACAGGGCTTCAGCACTCCAAGTTGGTGATCTGGAACAAAACTGAGCACCTAGAAATCGAAGTACCCTACGACCAAGGCTTTGTCCAGGGGCATATCATAAGGCTGCGCACATTCTACTTTGCCCACATGCTCCCGAAAATTGTTGATGATTTTGTTGAGGGAAGGTTACAGTTCTGCAGTAAATATCTCAGCATTTTAAAACCAAAATAAACGGCCTTATTTAGGTCATGCCCACAGGAGCCAACAGATGTCCATTGTTTACATGATCTCTTTATGCTGTGCAATATATCAGTGTGCCTACTGTTTGAGTGAAAATAAAGTTTGATGTAATTTCAATCCTTAGAGTGCTACAATTTATTTTAACACAGTTCATAATTCATAGTAAGCTCATACTGTACATAAATAACACTGGATTAATTAATTGTTTTGAGGAAACTAAACAAATGGCTTCAACAAGAAAGATTGCGTGTTTAATCTTAACAGGTATTAAAAAGTAAAATACAAAAGCAGCCCACACAATTACATCACTATGAAAATATTCATATATAATATTAAAAAATACAATGCACGCAGTATTTGTTGTGTTTATCTGTATTTAATGAACAACATGGCTGGGTGTTGGTAGACAGGGACACAGGGCAAGATTCTAAACCTCACTGATCAGTGGACTCTTCAGGTTAACTAGGCCAGCACAGATGGTTAAGATGTTGTCCAGTTTCGGTGCCATGCTGATAGGAACATTCTGGGATAAAATCTTAAACACCTTCAGTCTCTGGATTGCTCTTTCCACATGTATGCGGACATTGGCTACTCGCCTGGTGCGTGTCGTCTCCTCATTGGTCAACTGATTGCGCCTGTAGGTGAAAGCAGGGATGTTCAAACTGACCCTTCTCTCATCAAGCAAGTCTCGAATGGTGAACCCACGGTCCGCCATGACCTCATCACCAGCCCTCAGATAGTCTAGGAACCCACTGTCCATGGTGATAAACTTATCGCTGCTTCTGCCAGCATAGGCATCAGATATAAACATGATTAGCCCATTAGGGGCCACAGCGACGAGATATTTCACAGTGTTGCGTGATTTATACTGGCTGAAAGTGTCACTCCTTGAGTCGTGGTTTGTGGCTCTCTGCATGGCACTTTCGGCACAGTCAATGATGCAGGTGGTTCGAGGGTAGTTCCTCTGAAACGACAAGGGCATGGTGGCACGAATGGTCTCTCTTGGAAGCCAGGGGATCAGGACTTTGAACTGTTCACCCATCACGTCAATCCAGTGACTAATCACAATGCTTGCCATGGATGTAGACACATTGAAGCGGTGAGCAATATCTCCTAATATTAGGTTTAGTTTTAGTTTCATCAACGTCATAAGTATTTGGTCAACAACACGAAGGGTAATTGATGGCTTACTGAAAGGCAACAACACCGTCACCAGGGTGAAGAATTGAACCATAAGCACTCCTGTATACAGCCGGGACCTAGCATCATCAATGACCGTGGTGCTGGTCACAGTAGGACCCATTTCTGCCTCGCACTGTGTGGCCTTGTCTACTTTAACAGACTGTGTTGTTGAACAGTAAATGTGATCAATATGTGACGGATCCTCCCATTGGGTCTGGGCATCTCGAAATTTTGGTGTAGCAGGCTCGGCCTCACAGATAGGCTGACAGGTTTCTGGAGCATCTAAAAAGGGGAAGAGAAAACATGGATGGAGCAAAATTAATGCAGGCATAGAGTCCTCTCACTACAAACATCACAATGGAAAAATGTGTACTACAACATTGCACTCACACGCACACACACAATCATCATCACAACAGCCTGCCACCTTGCATTGTATTTATGATGTAGACTAAGGCACACGCAGGCAGGCACACACACACACACACACACACACACACACACACACACACACACACACACACACACAATTAATGATGTAGCTATCGTGGGCATTGTTTGTCCCATCTCCAAAACAATCAACTGCCTTAGCAAAATACCGGTAGCAATGTTAATGTATGACAACTTCTTCATAATTAACAGTATTGTCAGCTTCATAGCTAAAGTTGCTGAACTTACCCTCAGATTCAAGTCTGCGTTTCTTTATCTGGGGGGAGGCAGTGGTCCGCTGGGTGAGTTGACGCCTCTTTGGCTGGGGGAGGGCGATTGTATCCCAACCACAACTCTGGGAAAGGATTATCCTTGGTAGGTTTTTGGTCAACAAAGTGATAGGAACAAACAAAAACGTTGAGGGGTGGTTTCTTTAGATTCAATGCCTTCAGCCAGGTCCTTGATTCCGAGTCGGTATCAGGCTTGCGAAAAAATGTAAACAATGGAGCGCATGGACATTGCCTCTTCGTAGCTGGTTTGTGGTCGTAGCACTCTCTATCTAACCACTCGTTCAGGTGCTTTCTCTAGTTTTTGCAACCAACTACCGCACACGTCGTTCCCGAACCACTTTTCTTCATGTTGTAATTGTAATTTTTATATCCTCTTTGTCACTGCGATATCAGTGCTTTGTCGGCACAACGGAGCTAGCTAGCAAAACAAACCCAGCCCGGCAGAACGGAAGTGGATTGCATCGACGGGAGGAGTTCAGGAAGTAGAGCGGAAACGGCTCAAAAACTTGTCTATAGCTAAGAGGGGGATGTAATATATGGAGCAATACACCTTTAATGATAGTCCATAACTCCCTTGTGTTTAACAGCCAATCAGTATCACTCTTGAGGTTGAAGGTTAAGTGGATATGCAAATTAGCTGTCTTGCAGTTTGAAGTGTGCCTGTGTGCACATTGTTAATATTTTACCATGCTTCAGATATAAAGCTAAAAGTAATAGTACTTCAGTCTCCATTGTCAAGTTAATTCTACTGTGCCATCTAGAGCTTGACAGCCAGTGCACTGATTTGGATTATGTAGCACTTGGAAGTGCTATCTGTGCTGTGATAATGATGACATATGTACTGTACACTGAGAATACAAAACATTAAGCACACCAACTCTTTCCATGACATAGACTGATCAGGTGAATCCAGGTGAAAGCTATGATCCCTTATTGATGTCACTTGTTAACCCTAGAGTCGATATCCACTCCCCCGCGCAAATCTTTTTTTTGTATTATTATAATTCTTTAATTTTTTTGTATTTCACCCCCTTTTTCTCCCCAATTTTGTGATATCCAATTGCGATCTTGTCTCATCGTTGCAACTCCCCAACGGGCTCGGGAGGCGAGGTCGAGTCACGTGTCCTCCAAAACATGACCCGCCAAACCGAGCTCCTTAACACCCGCCCGCTTAACCCGGAAGCCAGCTGCACCAATGTGTCGGAGGAAACACCGTTCAACTGACGATCGAAGTCAGCCTGCAGGCTCCCGCCCCGAGCGGAAATCTAATTAGCATAACAACAATTTAATCAACATTTATCATAGCGCTTGATGGTTTTTGCGACTGCACTTGAAGAAACTTTCAAGGTTCTTGAAATTTTCCGGATTTGTTGACATTCATGTCTTAAAGTAAGGATGGACTGTCGTTTTTCTTTGGATATTTGAGTTGGTCTTGCCATAATATGGACTTGGTCTTTTACCAAATAGGGCTATCTTCTGTATACCCCCCCCACCTTGTCAGAATACAACAGATTGGCTCAAACGCATTAAGAAGGAAATTCCACAAATTAACTT
The DNA here is from genome assembly GCF_020615455.1 of Coregonus clupeaformis. Lineage (NCBI taxonomy): Eukaryota > Metazoa > Chordata > Actinopteri > Salmoniformes > Salmonidae > Coregonus > Coregonus clupeaformis. Next base: position 30,522,562 of record NC_059231.1, on the reverse strand, counting down.
TTAAGAACGCACACCTGTTAATTGAAATGCATTCCAGGTGACTACCTCATGAAGCTGGTTTAGAGAATGCCAAGAGTGTGCAAAGCTGTCATCAAGGCAACGGGTGGCTATTTGAATAATCTCAAATATAAAATATATGTTGATTTGTTTAACACTTTTTTGGTTACTACATGATTCCATATGTATTATTTCATAGTTTTGATGTCTATTAGGCTGCAATGTACAAAATAGTAAAAATTAAGAAAAACCCTTGAAAGAGTAGGTTTGTCCAAACTTTTCACTGGTAGTGTATATGGAGACTGTTTAGTGCCAAAAATCAGGGGTTTAAATAGAGGTAAAAAGAAAATATCGCTCAGATATACGACAGACACTTCAGAACAGACATCCTTTAGATTTTTTGGGGGGAATATCTCTGTTGTTCCATGTAGTGAATCTGTTATTCAGTGCGTTTGTATGGGCTAATAGCAGTAAGGCCAAATACAATTATTAATCAAATAATTTTTTAATATATTTTTTTGATACTTCAAGGGGTCTTAAAATTCCAAATCAAATAGCAAAATGAACCTTGGTATGACCTTAAAACAATTCCAAATTGCTTAGTAGGTGATGAGAGGTGTTGGGTTTGCGCCAGACATAGCGTTTTCCTTGATGGCCAAAAAGCTCAATTTTAGTCTCATCTAACCAGAGTACCTTCTTCCACATGCCTTTTGGCGAACACCAAATGTGTTTGCTTATTGTTTTCTTTAAGCAATGGCTTTTTTCTGGCCACTCTTCCGTATAGCCTAGCTCTGTGGAGTATACGGCTTAAAGTAGTCCTATGGACAGATACTCCAATCTCCGCTGTCGAGCTTTGCAGCTCGTTCAGGGTTATCTTTGGTCACTTTGTTGCCTCTGATTAATGCCCTCCTTGCCTGGTCCGTGAGGTTTGGTGGGCGGCCCTCTCTTGGCAGGTTTGTTGTGGTGCCATATTCTTTCAATTTTTTAATAATGGATTTAATGGTGCTCCGTGGGATGTTCAAAGTTTCTGATATGTTTTTATAACCCAACCTGGATCTGTACTTCTCCACAACTTTGTCCCTGACCTGTTTGGAGAGCTCCTTGGTCTTCATGGTGCCACTTGCTTGGTGGTGCCCCTTGCTTAGGGGTGTTGCAGACTCTGGGGCCTTTCAGAACAGGTGTATATATACTGAGATCATGTGACAGATCATGTGACACTTAGATTGCACACAGGTGGACTTAATTTAACTAATTATGTGATTTCTGAAGGTAATTGGTTGCACCAGATCTTATTTAGGGGCTTCATAACAAAGGGGGTGAATACATATGCACGCACCACTTTTCCATTATTTATTTGTTAGAATTTCATTTCACTTCACCAATTTGGACTATTTTGTGTAAGTCCATTACATGAAATCCAAATAAAAATCCATTTAAATTACAGGTTGTAATGCAAAATAGGAAAAATGCCAAGGGGGGTGAATACTTTTGCAAGGCACTGTAAGTGCCTTTGAACTGGTAGGATCGTCCCACCAAGTGTAACTTGTTAAAAAGAAACATTTGATTTCACCTAATTTTAACATTCTGTCATAAAGAGCACATGTTCAACTTCATAAAAACACATTTTCCATCTCAAGTAAAAAAATTACTATAGTAAGTGCCTATTAAGTGCCAAATAAAGTAACATGGTTAAATTCAATAAGCCATCAATCCCCTTGTGACAGGGGGAATGGAAGCTTGTTGTGTGCAACAGGGAGTGGCAATTGAATGTAAGTTTCATAAAAAATTGAATTGTTTAAACATTTCAAGCCTGTCTATCTATGGGTAAGGCGAGGTCCCGCTCAGTTTTCCACCACAAAACACCAGAAAATTGCCAAAATTCAGATGTTCAATGTTTCAAAAAATAAATAAAAAAGGAATAGTTTCACCAAATTAAAACAAAAGTTCAGTTAACGTAACAGGGTTTACCTTAAAATGAGGGACAGACGTAAATGATTCACTAATAAATAATAATCTTCAGAAATGACTTTGTCAAAGCAACAACATAACTACGGCTTTACAATGATGGGGAAACTTTGAGACATTTTTAGATTAAGTGGGTTAAAATCTTCCTAGAAGTGACACAGTGTTGACAGAGGGACATGTCAAAATGTGGAATTTTGGCACTTTAGCAAGACTTTATTCATATAAAAAATCTGATTTATTGAATTCTCCATGTGGTCTATATTAAACGGCACTTCATTTAATATAACAGGCTTTTAAAATTGAATATTGATGAACAATTTCTGTTTAAAATATCAAAGAGAACGACCCAGTAATTTGCTCAACATTTGTATTTGTATCTATTAGGGATCCCCATTAGCTGCTGCCAAGGCTACTCTTCCTGGGGTTCAAACACATTAAGGCACTTACATTACATGTAAAACAAAAGATAAAACAGTACATCATATAACATTATTACACCACTACATACAGTGGGGGAAAAAAGTATTTAGTCAGCCACCAATTGTGCAAGTTCTCCCACTTAAAAAGATGAGTGAGGCCTGTAATTTTCATCATAGGTACACGTCAACTATGACAGACAAATTGAGAAAAAAAAAAGAAAATCACATTGTAGGATTTTTAATGAATTTATTTGCAAATTATGGTGGAAAATAAGTATTTGGTCACCTACAAACAAGCAATATTTCTGGCTCTCACAGACCTGTAACTTCTTCTTTAAGAGGCTCCTCTGTCCTCCACTCGTTACCTGTATTAACGGCACCTGTTTGAACTTGTTCTCAGTATTAAAGACACCTGTCCACAACCTCAAACAGTCACACTCCAAACTCCACTATGGCCAAGACCAAAGAGCTGTCAAAGGACACCAGAAACAAAATTGTAGACCTGCACCAGGCTGGGAAGACTGAATCTGCAATAGGTAAGCAGATTGGTTTGAAGAAATCAACTGTGGGAGCAATTATTTGGAAATGGAAGACATACAAGACCACTGATAATCTCCCTCGATCTGGGGCTCCACGCAAGATCTCACCCCGTGGGGTCAAAATGATCACAAGAACGGTGAGCAAAAATCCCAGAACCACACGGGGGGACCTAGTGAATGACCTGCAGAGAGCTGGGACCAAAGTAACAAAGCCTACCATCAGTAACACACTACGCCGCCAGGGACTCAAATCCTGCAGTGCCAGACGTGTCCCCCTGCTTAAGCCAGTACATGTCCAGGCCCGTCTGAAGTTTGCTAGAGTGCATTTGGATGATCCAGAAGAGGATTGGGAGAATGTCATATGGTCAGATGAAACCAAAATAGAACTTTTTGGTAAAAACTCAACTCGTCGTGTTTGGAGGACAAAGAATGCTGAGTTGCATCCAAAGAACACCATACCTACTGTGAAGCATGGGGGTGGAAACATCATGCTTTGGGGCAGTTTTTCTGCAAAGGGACCAGGACGACTGATCCGTGTAAAGGAAAGAATGAATGGGGCCATGTATCGTGAGATTTTGAGTGAAAACCTCCTTCCATCAGCAAGGGCATTGAAGGGCATGACAATGATCCCAAACACACCACCCGGGCAACGAAGGAGTGGCTTCGTAAGAAGCATTTCAAGGTCCTGGAGTGGCCTAGCCAGTCTCCAGATCTCAACCCCATAGAATATCTTTGGAGGGAGTTGAAAGTCTGTGTTGCCCAGCGACAGCCCCAAAACATCACTGCTCTAGAGGAGATCTGCATGGAGGAATGGGCCAAAATACCAGCAACAGTGTTTGAAAACCTTGTGAAGACTTACAGAAAACGTTTGACCTGTGTCATTGCCAACAAAGGGTATATAACAAAGTATTGAGAAACTTTTGTTATTGACCAAATACTTATTTTCCACCATAATTTGCAAATAAATTCATTGAAAATCCTACAATGTGATTTTCTGGATTTTTTTGTCTCATTTTGTCTGTCATAGTTGACGTGTACCTATGATGAAAATTACAGGCCTCTCTCATCTTTTTAAGTGGGAGAACTTGCACAGTTGGTGGCTGACTAAATACTTTTTTTCCCCACTGTATCTACAATACCAAATGTATAATACAACAATATTACAATGTACGTGTGTGCAGAGTGTGTGTGCTAGCGCTTGTGTGCGTATGCGTGTGTCAACATCTAGTCGTTATATGAAATTAAACAGAGTATACTGTAGCTCTATCTAAAACATTGGTGTAGATTAATCACATATTATAGGTGGGACTGAGTGGAACAGTTAATTTGGCCCAAAATTGTTTTGAACAAGGTGCCCCTGCCCCTCTGCTAGGGGGACAGATGGGTGAGCCCGGTGTCCACAGGACCTTAAAGATAATTCTTAATTTGTCGCCTTTGTCATAAGGGAGAAGGAATGGCTGGAGAATGCGTGGTAGAAGAAAGACAACACACACACACTCACACACACACAGTATTAACCTTCCCCCAGCTCATCAACTTTATTTTGCAATCTTCCCTCAGAACCATTAGAATACCCTGAAGAAATGGCTTTCCAATTAAAGGGGATCTAGGAGAAGAGGGCCTTTTTTTATCCGTGGCTCCTTTAGTTCTTTACTCCAATCATTTAAATTGAAATTGGTTTTTGGTCACACTTTATTTTGATGCTCTTCAGATAGTATGACCATCAACAAACTATCTGTTGATAAGCAACTGCTTCCTAAGGTTACTGTTAGGTTTAGAATAAGGTTAGGATAACGGTTAGGATAAAGGGTAAGGTTAGGGTTAGAGCTAGTGTTAGGGTTAGTAGATAGTTAGTTGAAATGTTACTGATAGTCTGTAGATAGTTTTTAGAGCATCTACAGATACAGTGAGGGAAAAAAAGTATTTGCTGATTTTGTACGTTTGCCCACTGACAAAGACATGGTCAGTCTATAATTTTAATGGTAGGTTTATTTGAACAGTGAGAGACAGAATAACAATAACAAAAACCAGAAAAACGCATGTCAAAAATGTTATAAATTGATTTGCATTTTAATGAGGGAAATAAGTATTTGACCCCCTCTCAATCAGAAAGATTTCTGACTCCCAGGTGTCTTTTTATACAGGTAACGCGCTGAGATTAGGAGCACACTCTTAAAGGGAGTGCTCCTAATCTCAGCTTGTTACCTGTATAAAAGACACCTGTCCACAGAAGCAATCAATCAATCAGATTCCAAACGCTCCACCATGGCCAAGACCAAAGAGCTCTTCAAGGATGTCAGGGACAAGATTGTAGACCTACACAAGGCTGGAATGGGCTACAAGACCATCGCCAAGCAGCTTGGTGAGAAGGTGACAACAGTTGGTGCGATTATTTGCAAATGGAAGAAACACAAAAGACCTGTCAATCTCCCTCGGCCTGGGGCTCCATGCAAGATCTCACCTCGTGGAGTTGCAATGATCATGAGAACGGTGAGGAATCAGCCCAGAACTACACGGGAGGATCTTGTCAATGATCTCAAGGCAGCTGGGACCATAGTCACCAAGAAAACAATTGGAACACACTACGCCGTGAAGGACTGAAATCCTGCAGCGCCCGCAAGGTCCCCCTGCTCAAGAAAGCACATATACAGGCCCGTCTGAAGTTTGCCAATGAACATCTGAATGATTCAGAGGAGAACTGGGTGAAAGTGTTGTGGTCAGATGAGACCAAAATCGAGCTCTTTGCCATCAACTCAACTCGCCGTGTTTGGAGGAGGAGGAATGCTGCCTATGACCCCAAGAACACCATCCCCACCGTCAAACATGGAGGTGGAAACATTATGCTTTGGGGGTGTTTTTCTGCTAAGGGGACAGGACAACTTCACCGCATCAAAAGGACGATGGACGGGGCCATGTACCGTCAAATCTTGGGTGAGAACCTCCTTCCCTCAGCCAGGGCATTGAAAATGGGTTGTGGATGGGTATTCCAGCATGACAATGACCCAAAACACACGGCCAAGGCAACAAAGGAGTGACTCAAGAAGAAGCACATTAAGGTCCTGGAGTGGCCTAGCCAGTCTCCAGACCTTAATCCCATAGAAAATCTGTGGAGGGAGCTGAAGGTTCGAGTTGCCAAACGTCAGCCTCAAAACCTTAATGACTTGGAGAAGATCTGCAAAGAGGAGTTGGACAAAATCCCTCCTGAGATGTGTGCAAAGCTGGTGGCCAACTACAAGAAATGTCTGACCTCTGTGATTGCCAACAAGGGTTTTGCCACCAAGTACTAAGTCATGGTTTGCAGAGGGGTCAAATACTTATTTCCCTCATTAAAATACAAATCAATTTATAACATTTTTGACATGCGTTTTTCTGGATTTTTTTGTTGCTATTCTGTCTCTCACTGTTCAAATAAACCTACCATTAAAATTATAGACTGATCATGTCTTTGTCAGTGGGCAAACGTACAAAATCAGCAGGGGATCAAATACTTTTTTCCCTCACTGTAGACTATCCACATAAAGTTTTACCTGATTTTTCAATTTAGCCACTGACTGCTACAGACATACAGCAGAGGGCCAAATAGAGTTGCGTTCCTGGAATATTTGCCATGGCAAGCAAGCCATTTTATTAATTCAGAGGCCTTGCACACAGTAATGTGTTTCTTCCTCTGACAGGGACGGACGGCTGTGACAACACATTTTGAGCCTAGGTGGTGATGCTTAGACAGAGGCCTTAAGGTTGCGGTCCGGCCGTAAGGTTGCAGTGGCCAGGTGCAGTGGCCCCAACAACCAGTATAAAGTATGAGTTCTCTATGTCAGACAAGTAGTTTGGAGCTGCGGCTTGGAGCATTGCTTCTTAATCATTTGTAATGTACTCCCTGTAAATCTGGGAATGGGTTTTTTTTCTGTTCAGAGAAATTAGCCATTGAGCCATTCGTGTGAAAGTATGAGATTTTGCCCACTAGATGCCGCTGTTCCACCTACTGCTTATCCATTTTGATGGTATCATGTGTTTATTAAATGGATCATTATCTTTGCAACTTTGGTTAGAAAACTGATAGTTTTTGCTCATAATAAAATATATTCTGTGGACAATCCTCACAATTCAAGCCAGTCCTCCATGAAAGTAATTCTGTTTATCCTTCCCTTAGGCTTAATCTGTGTCCCGGAAACAGCCCCTCTGTTTGGGGTTTATTCCCTTCAAAAAAGGTCTAAATTAGTTTGACCATTCCTGGTGAAGAAGCAAAGCATTAGTTTACATTAGTTCTAATGTATAGTGTTTTGCAATGGTAATGGTATTGGGTTGGATTTAGTGGTAAATGTCATTATTTATTGAAAAACATATTATTGCCATGCAATGGTTTATAATTGTATTATTATAATTTAGTTTACGTAAGTTCAATCAGGAAGGCTTGTTTAACTTCATCCAGTAAGCATAGCATAATTCACCTTGTTTCCTATTCTACGGGCATAGTGGGAATGAATACAAACGTATCATCATCAGCATAACGTCTTGTTTCTTCTCCTCTTTCCTATTAGCCATTGTGTAAAAATAACAATAGCGAGGCTGTATACAGGGGGTACCTGTACAGAGTCAATGTGCGGGGGAACCGGTTAGTCGAGGTAATTGCGGTAACATGTACATGTAGGTATAGTTAAAGTGACTATACGTAGATAGTAAACAGAGAGTAGCAGCAGCGTCAAAGAGGGGGTGTGGGACACAATGCAAATAGTCTGGGTATCCATTTGATTACCTGTTGAGGAGTCTTATGGCTTGGGGATAGAAGCTGTTAAGATGCCTTTTGGACCTAGACTTGGCGCTCCGTTACCGCTTGCCGTGCGGTAGCAGAGAGAACAGTCTATGACTAGGGTGGCTGGAGTCTTTGACAATTTTTAGGGCCTTCCTCTGACACCGCCTGGTAAAGAGGTCCTGGATGGCAGGAAGCTTGGCCCCAGTGATGTACTGGGCCGTACGCACTAGCCTCTGTAGTGCCTTGCGGTGCAGCTGTAGAACTTTTTGAGGATCTGAGGACCCATGCCAAATCTTTTCAGTCTCCTGAGGGGGAATATGCTTTGTCGTGCCCTCTTCACGACTGTCTTGGTGTGTTTGGACCATGATAGTTTGTTGGTGATGTGGACACAAAGGAACTTGAAGCTCTCAACCTGCTCCACTACAGCCCTGTCGATGAGAATGGGGGCGTGCTCGGTCCTCTTCTTTTTCCTGTAGTCCACCATCATCTCCTTTGTCTTGATCACATTGAGGGAGAGGTTGTTATCCTGGCACCACACGGCCAGGTCTCTCATCGTTGTCAGTGATCAGGCCTACCACTGTTGTGTCGTCGGCAAACTTAATGATGGTGTTGGAGTCGTGCCTGGCCATGCAGTCATTAGTGAACAGGGAGTACAGTATAGGACTGAGCACATACCTCTGAGGGGCCCCCATGTTGAGGATCAGCATGGCAGATGTGTTGTTACCTACCCTTACCACCTGGGGGCGGCCCATCAGGATGTCCAGGATCCAGTTGCAGAGGGAGATGTTTAGTCCCTGGTGTTGAACGCTGAGCTGTAGTCAATGAATAGCATTCTCACGTAGGTGTTCCTTTTGTCCAGGTGGGAAAGGGTAGTGTGGAGTAAAATAGTGTTTTCATCAACTGTGGATCTGTTGGGGCGGTATGGAAATTGAAGTGGGTCTAGGGTTTATGGGATAATGGTGTTGACGTGAGCCATGACCAGCCTTTCAAAGCACTTCATGGCTTAAGACGTGAGTGCTACAGGTCTGTAGTAATTTAGGCAGGTTACCTTAGTGTTCTTGGGCACAGGGAATATGGTGGTCTGCTTGAAACATGTTGGTAATACAGACTCAGTCAGGGACAGGTTGAAAATGTAAGTTGGTCAGCGCATGCTCGGAGTACACGTCCTGGTAATCCGTCTGGCCCTGCAGCCTTGTGAATGTTGACCTATCCAAGCTATCCAGGTGAATTGTCCACGACTAGGATTTCCCCCGAGAAAAAGTAAGAGAATTGCCATTAGGCAAGGGGGCCCATTTTCTGATGCTCAACTTCTGGGAATCCGAAAAAGGCATCACAGTGGTCCCCGGCATGTCCAGCCATGAACTCCTCCAACTGGCTACTATTAATGTGCTTGGCTCATCTCTGAAACGCCAAGACGACGGCATCCCTTTCTCAGGAGAAGAGGTCGGTTCTCCAGGAGGGAAGAAAAGTCTCCAGAATTTGCACTTGCTGCAGCGAACCAATGACCCGGTGCTGGCAGCTATCCAGTCCCTCCTCGGCACCTTGGGCTCTATTGATGCATGGCTCCAAGTTTCGTAGGAGGCAGCTCCGCTGTACTGACCCCGGTGGTAGCGGGGCTCCAGCAGCTAGTGCTGAAATGTCCTCACGGGAGTGCCCATGTTAGGCTACCCTAGCATCGGCTATTCCGGTTACTTTCAATGAAAGTAGGTCCTATGTGTCTTCCACAGCCAATGTGTCTCCCCACCTTAGGACCACGATCCTTCAAAGGAAAGACGTCAGCCTCCTGCTGTTCTCCCCCTGAGTGTTCCGGAGGGTCGTGGCTTGTGAAGATGTAACAGCCTTCTTTAAATCCTCTGATCCCAGGCTACAGCATATCCTTTACATTGCAGTGTTTGGTAGCACTTAGTATTTGCTGCAAAAAAAATTGCTCCATGTTTCCCCCCAGGAGAAGAGAGCTTGAGAAATTACATCTCTAAGATTTGCGGCCTTGGTTAGCTGTCATCCCACGTTGATATATAATATCATTCACTTCAGCTATCAGACCTGGTTGGATTTATCGTAAACGCCCCTTTTTCACGCATAGTCTCTCAAGGCTATTCATGGGGAAAAATCAACCATATGGGCTTTCTTTACATTCAAGATTCATATTCACTATCATTAATATATTTACTATGTCTGTTTGTTGAACAATATGTTGTCTGGTGTCATACATTTTATTTTGCTAGGAGTGCGCTGAGTTATTTCTAAATATAGCTATCCTCTGCAGGGACAAGGGCGCATATAGGCTACTGTAGTGGCTTGCAAGTATAATTCATGATTAGCCTACATTTATCTGACGATATTCATCGTTACACATTGTCACTTCATTCTTAAGTTCTGCATGCATTGCATAGGCATAGTTGTTATAATATAGCCTTCTTTTTAGCAGCTACTATGCCTGCACAAATCAAATGTTATTGTCATATGTACAGGATGTATTGTCATATATACAGGATAGCACAGATCTAGTGCACATTTTCAGTCTAGAATTTATGTTTGGTTTCAGATGTGTAGCCCACGTGCCTACTCTTTCCCCTTAACATGTTGTGCTGTTACCTCTCCCTTCGCTATCACACTCCCCTCTCTATTAATTATATTCAAATGTAGGAACGCCATATAACACTGCCGTGTCTTTCATAGTTGTGCCCTGCCTGGCAGTGAAAACTCCCTTCCACTGGTCTACACAGGCCAATTGCTGCTGTGCTGTTCACAGCTATATGGTTGCAAAGGAGTGGACTCGAGCTAAGGTGAATCCAAGAGCAGCATGTCGAACGGCCTCGCCTACAGTCCATCGCCAGCAATCATGGATTGGTATCGTAGAATAATCAGAGTTTCCTAAAGTCCTTAATCAATGTCATTCATCTTTGACATTATAAAGTTGGCTTACATGCATAATCGTAGCTTATTTCACAAGTGGTGCTTTGCAATATCACGGTCATTATATCAATTGATTCTTCAGTGATATATATGTTTTATATTTCATCCATGCTTTGAGCTCAACAGACCTACTGCCTTTAACTCTCATTTTCATTTCATTTGTATTTCATCTCCTCACAAACAAAATGTCTTCTGTAATAACTTGATATGTTAAAGAGCCACTGAACACGTCGGTTGGCACGTGTGTTTTTCTGTTGCTTATTAGAAAAACAAGAATTCAGTCTTAATTATGATTGTCCCCCATGAGACACTGTAGATGCGGAAGCCTACTTCACTTCTGCAAAATCCACAGAATGAATCTAAGATAACACAAGAAATCTGTAATTAATATTCACAATTTTTCAGAGGATGTTTTATTTGCGCAATTTTACATCTAACTAAAGTGTTTGGTGCAGTATTTCTCAAGTAAAAAAATGTGCAACGTGTTGTCTTACAAGTCGGGCTGCTGGGCAGGTCTGTCTCACTGTCTATGCTATTGGATAGAGCGCAATCACCCCAGCTGTTCACCACATGTTAGTGGGGAAATGTACATCGTCAAATCAAAACCCAACCTTAATTTACCCGTTGTGACACACGGATGTTCCAAACTCTGTTTTAGACGAGACAAAAATTCTGACACTAGAATAACTGTTTTTGACTCACATCAATGCCACATAGGCCATTTTCAAAGGGATTCATAGCTTTTTAAAGGAAGTCGCTCTTTAAGTCAGTCCTTGCAATCAGTTCCATCTTGAGTAATGGTGCCATTCTCCAGCCTCCGAGCAGCAACCAAGTGGCAGGGTGGCTTCAACAGTAATATACAGTGCATTCGGAAAGTATTCAGACCACTTTACTTTTCCAACATTTTGTTACATTACAGCCTTATTCTAAAATGGATGAAATAGTTTCCAACCCCCCCATCAATCTACACAAAATACCCCATAATGACAAAACAAAAACAGGTTTTAAGAAATGTTTGCACATTTATAAAAAATGAAATACAAAAATATTACATTTACATAAGTATTCAGACCTTTTACTCAGTACATTGTTGTAGCACCTTTGGCAGCAATTACAGTCTTGAGTCTTCTTGGGTATGGCACTACAAGCTTGGCACACCTGTATTTGGGCAGTTTTTCCCATTCTTCTCTGCAGATCCTCTCAAGCTCTGTCAGGTTGGATGGGGAGCATCGCTGCACAGCTATTTTCAGGTCTCTCCAGAGATGTTCGATCGGGTTCAAGTCTGGGCTCTTGCTGGGCCACTCAAGGACGTTCAGAGACTTGTCCCGAAGCCACTCCTGCGTTGTCTTGGCTGTGTGCTTGGGGTCGTTGTCCTGTTGGAAGGTGAACCTTTGCCCCCCAGTCTGAGTTCCTGAGCACTCTGGAGGATGTTTTCATCAAGGATCTCTGTACTTTGCTCCGTTAATCTTTCCCTCGATCCTGAGTAGTCTCCCAGTCCCTGCCGCTGAAAAACATCCCCACAGCATGATGCTGCCACCACCATGCTTCACCGTAGGGATGGTGCCAGGTTTCCTCCAGACCTGACGCTAGGTATTCATGCCAAAGAGTTCAATCTTGGTTTCATCAGACCAGATAATCTTGTTTCTCATGGTCTTAGTACTTTAGGTGCCTTTTGGCAAACTCCAAGCGGGCTGTCATATGCCTTTTACTGAGGAGTGGCTTCCGTCTGGCCACTCTACCATAAAGGCCTGAATGGTGGAGTGCTGCAGAGATGGTTGTACTTCTGGAATGGTCTCCCATCTCCACAGAGGAACTCTGGAGCTCTTTAAGAGTGACCATCGGGTTCTTGGTCACCTCCCTGACCAAGGCCCTTTTCTGCTAATTTTGGCCGGGGGTGCCAGCTCTAGGAAGAGTCTTGGTGGTTCCAAACGTCTTCCATTTAAGAATGATGGAGGCCACTGTGTTCTTGGGGACCTTCAATGCTGCAGACATTTTCTGGTACCTTTCCCCAGATCTGTGCCTCCACGCAATCCTGTATCGGAGCTCTACGGACAATTCCTTTGACCTTTTTGCTCTGACATGCATGGTCAACTGTGGGACCTAATATAGACAGGTGTGTGTCTTTCCAAATCATGTCCAATCAATTGAATTTACCACATGTGGACTCCAATCAAGTTGTAGAAACATCTGAAGGATGATCATTGGAAACAGGATGCACCTGAGCTCAATTTCGAGTCGTATAGCAAACGTTCTGAATACTTATGTAAATAAGGTATTTCTATCTAAAAACCTGTTTTCGCTTTGTCATTATGGGATATTGTGTGTAGATTGCTGAGAAAAAAAATGAATTTAATCAATTTTAGAATAAAGCTGTAATATAACAAAATGTGGAAAAAGTCAAGGGGTCTGAATACTTTCCGAATGCACTGTATCTACAATGCAAAATCCATGTGTCCGTGTGTGTAGAGTGCATGTCTTATCATGTGCATGTGTGTCTGTGCCTCTATGTAGTACCGTGCACCTCCCATAGTCTGGTCTTGACTTGGGGATTGTGAAGAGACCTTTGGTGGCATGTCTTGTGGGGTATGCATGGGTGTCCGAGCTGTGTGCTAGTAGTTTAAACAGACAGCTCGGTGCATTCAGCATGTCAACACTTCTTACAAAAACAAGTAGTGATGAAGTCAATCTCTCCACTTTGAGCCATAAGAGATTGACATGCATTTTATTAATGTTAGCTCTCCGTGTACATTTAAGGGCCAGCCGTGCTGCCCTGTTCTGAGCTAATTGTAATTTTCTGAGGTCCCTCTTTGTGGCACCTGACCACAAGACTGAACAGTAGTCCAGGTGCGACAAAACTAGAGCCTGTAGGACCTGCCTTGTTGATAGTGTTGTTAAAAAGGCAGAGCAGTGCTTAATTATGGACAGACTTCTCCCCGTCTTAGCTACTGTTGTATCAACATGTTTTGACCATGACAGTTTACAATCCAGGGTTACTCCAAGCAGTTTAGTCACTTCAACTTGCTCAATTTCCACATTATTTATTACAAGATGTAGTTGAGGTTTAGGGTTTAGTGAATGATTTGTCCCAAATACAATGCTTTTAGTTTTTGAAATATTTAGGACTAACTTATTCCTTGCCACCCATTCTGAAACTAGCTGCAGCTCTTTGTTAAGTGTTGCAGTGATTTCACTCGCTGTAGTAGCTGACGTGTACAGTGTTGAGTAATCTGCATATATAGACACACTGGCTTTACTCAAAGCCAGTGGCATGTCATTAGTAAAGATTGAAAAAAGTAAGGGGCCTAGACAGCTGCCCTGGAGAATTCCTGATTCTACCTGGATTATGATGGAGAGGCTTCCATTAAAGAACACCCTCTGTGTTCTGTTAGACACAGAGGGTGTGGATCATCTGGACCAACTATTGAGGAAATCGACTAAACCATTCCAACATTTCTGCAACTACCTCCCCCTAACAAGCAACGTTTGAAATATTCTACCCTATTGTGGCTTTGAGTCAGTGACACACACGTATAACACGTATTTGTTTTTCCATCAGCAGACTATGATCGATAATTTCAAAAGCCGTACTGAAGTCTAACTAAACAGTTCCTATAATCTTTCTATCATCAATTTATCTTAGCTAATCCTCAGTCATTTGTGTAAGTGCTGTGCTTGTTGAATGTCCTTCCCTATAAGCGTGCTGAAAGTCTGTTGTCAATTTGTTTACTGTAAAATATTGCATCTGGTCAAACACAATTTTTCCCCAAAGTTTACTAAGGGTTGGTAACAGGCTGATTGGCCTGAAGGGCACACACTTTCTAGTAGCCTTAGATTGAAGATGGCAAATAGCAGTGGCAATATCGTCCGCTATTATCCTCAGTAATTTTCCATCCAAGTTGTCAGACCCCGGTTATACTTGGATGTGTAGTGTCAGCGTTTGTTGCTGGCATGTCATGCCTAAATTTCGTAATCTTGCCATTGAAAAAAATCATTAAAGCAATTGGCAATATCAGTGGGTTTTGTGATGAATGAGCCATCTGATTCAATGAATGATGGAGCTGAGTTTGCCTTTTTGCCCAAAAATTAATTAAAGCTTTTTACTATCATTCGTTATATCCTTTATCTTTGTTTCATAGTATAGCTTCTTCTTTTTATTCAGTTTAGTCACATGATTTCTCAATTTGCAGTACGTTTGCTAATCGGTTGTGCAGTCAGACTTATTTCCCATTTCTTTCGCCTTATCCCTCTCAACCATACCATTTTTCAATTCGTCATCAATCCAATTTTCTAAAATGGGTGCATGCTGTGGGATTCTAGCTTGAAATGTACTTATTCATGTTACCATACCAGAACTTATTGAGTACTTTACATGTATAAGGAATGTATATGTTGGGGTTAATGGAGGGTGGATAAGAACTAGGTGTATGGAGTGAGACAATGGTGGTAGGCAGAAAGTTTACATTCTGTCAAACATGCTATTGTTACATCTCATGGATCCTATGGAGGGCGGTAAAGGGCAACAGTCTGGTTTCAGTCACTGATTAGGAAGGACAGCCGCGGATTAGGAAGGAGCGAGGAATTCAGCTCGAGGTCAGATGAAGTGAGAAGGAACAGTCCTATTACACATACATATACTTACACGCTTGCAAAGGTTCTAGCATCAGGCAGGGCCATGAATACACCAGTGAGAGGAACAAATTATGTTCCTGACCTAGCAACAGAGATGTTTTGGCTGTCTTGACGTGCAAGGAGTTGACTCCTCCTAGTAGGAGGGTATACATTTGTGTGCTTGTGTAAACATGTCTTTGTCTGTGCAGCTGTAAGACCCAGTGGGTGAATAAACTTGGTTTGAGCTTTTTCTAGTTGTCCGTGGGTTTTTATTCTGTTTGTTCAGAACCTAACAATGCTTATTAGTAACTGGAATAAGTAATTTCATACATGTGCCAAGTGCAGTGTTTGGGTGCTTCTTATTACACAGCACAGACCAGCAAATATTCTTTACATCATCACATAGGAATCACTACAAAACATATTGTATGACCTCTTATACACTATATTAGGCCCAGTCTGGAACTTTGGTTTTCCTAGAAATGGCTACTATATTGTGATCACTACAGCCGATGGATTTGGATACTGATTTAAAGCAAATTTCTGCAGCATTAGTAAAAATGTGATCAATACATGTTGATGATTTAATTCCTGTAACTACCCTGGTAGGTTGACTGATAACCTGAACCAGGTTGCAGGCACTGGTTACAGTTTGAAGCTTTTTCTTGAGTGGGTTGCTTGATGAAAGCCAGTCAATATTTAAATCACCCAGAAAATATACCTCTCTGTTGATATCACATATATTATCAAGCATTTCACACTTTATCCAGATACTGACTGTTAGAACTTCGTGGTCTATAGCAGCTTCCCACAAGAATGGGCTTTAGGTGAGGCAGATGAACCTGTAGCCATATTACTTCAACAGTATTTGACATGAGATCCTCTCTAAGCTTTACAGGAATGTGGTACTGCATATAAACGGCAACACCTACACCTTTGGCATTTCTCTCTTTTCTGCAGATGTTATAACCATGTATTGCTACCGCTTTATCATCAAAGGTATTATCTAAGTCAGTTTCAGAGATTATCAGAATATGAATGTCATCTGTTACTAGCAAATTATTTATTTCATGAACATTGTTTCTTAAGCAACATATGTTAATATGGGCTATTTTTAGCACTTTTCTGGGATGCTTGATTGTTTTCATTGCTTTACTGGGAAGCTTAGCAGAAGTAGTCATGTTATTTATGTTAGTGCAGGGTGAGCTGCACACAGTGGACTTCCTACTAGGGCACACCGCCTCAGTGCTAACAGTATAACTTTGTTTCATAGGCACATGATTACTGCATACAATAGCTGTAGGATCAGCAGAGGCATTCAGGGCAGTTAGAAGGACATACATTTGGTTACTTACATTGTGTCTCCAACGCCCCTGGGATAATGTACATTTGCTGAAGCATTATGACAACTCAGCGACACAATGGTAGGAATTAACTGACATGGACTTGGGTCATTGATAAGTCATTGTCTCAATGCAGCCTTATAATGCTGTGAAAGGATCCAGGAATCCATATGATTTGGGTGGATCCCATCCTTCTTATAAAACAAGCTTTGTTTCCAGAAGGTATCAAAATTGTCAATAAATGTTACACCCACAGAGCTGCAATAGTGTCGTAGCCAGTGATGGAGGGTTAAAAGTCTGCTGGAACGTTCAATGCCACAATTTACGGAGGGCACAGGGCCAGATATTATTGGGCGTTTGTTGGTGTCAAGCAGAGACCCAATCAGTTCTTTAAAATCATTCTTCAGCTATTCTGAGTTGCCCTTCATAATGTCATTGAATCCCACATTAACTATGATAGACTCAATTTCCTGATGCAGGTTTAAAGTGTTAGGCAGCAGCTTATTGATGTCCTGTACTCGTGCTCCCGGATAGCACAAAGTTTATGCTCCAGGGACTGAGACATTTCTCACCATTGAAAGGCCCAATACAATGGCTGGAGAAGGGGATGGAGAAATCCGCCGATTCCTACCCCTCATACAATTTGTGAAACCTTTCACGGGCCCACGAGAAGCAGGATAGCAAATGCCCACTGTTCCTGGCGATAGGTCCAGACCTCCCACAGAAGGCAGTGCCCCGTTAGATCCAGAGAGAGGGAAAGGAGCCGAACTCGATGACAAAGCCGCTGCTGGAGTCAGCGTAGTTGGAGTCATCACAGATGTCGCAGACACAGGCAGTCCAAGCGATGAAAGCATAGGTAGATCAGGCACCAGTGTGGCAAAGCTATTCCTCATGTCAATCTGCTCTGAACCTGTCGCAGACACTCTAGTCCGCTTAACAGCATGCCGCTGCCTTCTGTTTCCATGACTTGTGACATGGGACCAGCGCAGATTGGTACAATCCTCTTGCGGTTCTCCGTCTGCTCCACTACAAGATGGAGGAGGAGAAGCAGATGGAGCCGACTTCCTTGGCAGGCAAGGTCCAGGTAGCACAGGCCATTCAGATAGGGACAGATGACAAGGCGGGGATACATCCATCAGGCCCAAGCGGCGTCCAGCCACAGGAGTTGAGAATGAGAAAGTTCCAATTTGCGTTTTCCCCATAAGTTTGCGCAGAATTTAAATGTGCTTGCTAATGATAGCCACCTCATTCTTGTATATCCTCCGCAAGCAAATAATTGCCACATTGGAACTCCGGATTGTCAATATTGTCCCTGACAAGAGCGTAATAAACACTGATTCTACAGCGCTGGAAACGTTTGTTAGCTATTCCATGTGAAGCGGGCTCCATTGCAATCTAGCTAGCTGGCTAGTTGGTAGCAGGTGTTGACACAAACAATTATGAACAAAAAACTATTATTAAAAAAAAACTTTAGGAAACAACAGGCCGAAACAACAGGTCGAGGTGCAGGAGGTATCCGAGTTCGTCACAGGAGTTCAGGAGTTTGGGACAGGAGTTTGTGTTTACACTATGTGAATGGGAAAACTTCTGTGTAGCCTTCTTCTGTGACATGTCTTAACATTTAGTTTGTAACTGACCAGGACAGAAGGAAACAGAGGTAATCTTCATCTGAGAATCAACCTCAGATATGTGAGTTTTTCTTGAGGAACTGGATATTCAACCAACGGATTTATGAGTGTGTTAGGGTAAGGGTTAAGGTTATTAAAGGTCCAATGCAGCCATTTTTATCTAAATGTAGCCTGGCGAAAGTAAGCCCAGCACAGGACACAAACTAATTTGGGGTTGTTTATTCTGTTGAAGCTTAAATTTAAAATAGGATAATGTAGGAAGGAGATCACCGCAAGGTGAAGTCACCATAAAGTAAAGTTCAGTCTAAATCACAATCAAGTGAAATAAATATGTTAGTAAAGTGCATAAAAACAATCTGAGTACAATAGTACAAAGTGAAATGCATAAACAGTAGTGGCTCTGATTTCTATAAAAAAAACAAGAAAATACAAAGAGCACAATATTCACAGTTAGAATAGACTTTCTAACATTTCAAATGTCTGAGTACAAGATGTCCATAAACAAAATGACATTGTGCATGAAAAACAAAAATAAATGTAGTCATAAAACAATATGAATTATTACACACTGTCCACGTGATACCCTAACCCCACATGGAACAGCTACGTGCTTTTACCACCTGGCTACATCAATATAAAATCATTTCTGGGTAACAATTAAGTACCTTACTGTGATTGTTTCAATTAAGATGTTCAAAAAGAATCAAAAATAGCTTCTTAGGGAAGAGCAATTTCTCAAGCAAGAATTTTGCAAGGACTGTCTGGTAGCGGATGTTTTGGCGGTTGTCGGAGGTGGAACTGTGTTGGAGCCGTGAAATCGGTGAGCAGCTGTTCTTGCGATCATTGTCACAAAGCCAAACCCGCCCCACTCGCGTTAGAAGTTCACAACAAGAAATTGTAGGCTATATAGAAATAATTACGCTCAAATTGAAAAATCCTTCAACAACATAATGAGGATTTATATCATCCTAATTGAGATGTAAATTACATCTCACATTCCAGTGTTCGAACTTGTAAACAATCTCATAGTGTGGAAATATATATAAAACACAGGAAAATCACATTTTTGAATGCACTGGGCCTTTAAGGTTAGGGATCTGCCAGTTAGAAATTCACAGCTTTTTCTCAATATGGGGCCTATGAAGCCTTCAACAGTATCCTCTACAGCTAGATATTTATTGTGTCTCTACGACAGCTACCACTGGGTTCAAGTTGAAAACCATCTACCTTTGTACAGATGCGTTGCGAAAACAAGTCTAGTCTATAATGGACAGATGGCTCTGTCTTTAGCTTCTGACAGCTGCATTGGTCTGCTTGTTGTTCTCTCTCTCCTGTGTTAGTTTAATAAAGTTGTGCTGCTGCAGGAGAAGTGGAAGAAGATTAATGGACACACAGGAAGTGTGGCAGTTGTGAGAGGATGCAGGACAGAGCGGGCCAGCCGCCATCTGTTCCATTCGCCTTTACAGCTCTCTCAACGAAGAAATGAACACCGAGCAGCGTGTATCTTTTCAGCCTCACAGACAAACACACAGACACATCTCTCTATGACATATGGCTAAACCTTTATGTGAATGAGACAAGAGCTAAGGCTTTGCTTGTTGTCGCTTTGTTTTGTTCTCCCACTTGTGTTGTGGTTTTTTTCTACCTTTTAGCGGAATAAAGATGGGCTTCGAGCCAAGGCAGTGAGACCAGTGGGGTAGTGGAGGGTAGACGCAGTTTACTCCCCTTTTACATTTTTGCTCAACAGTTTACCCACCTTTTGTGGAAAAATGCATTGAAAGTATAGGGAGGGTAACTTTTTTCACCATGCCCGGCAATCAGAGTTTACCCACCAATTTCTTAACCACTACATCACTTAGTGAGACGTAGATGAAGGTCTGGCCTGAACGTGATTAAGAGATGAGTTCTTGAGGTGAAAGTTTATGTTTGTTGAGAGGAAACCGATATCAAATGAAAATGAGACGTGGTTATTGTTGTTGTGGATTGTGTTCTCTGGTTGTGTCGTGTTTGAAATAAAAAAGAATGAAACATGGCAATACAGACCTGTGTTCGCAGACAGTGATCAGGGTGATTGAGTTACATTTCACATTGTTTTATGCTATTGATTGGTTTTTATGAATGTACAAGAAAGTTTTAATTTCAAGACATTCCATGGTATTTCTATGAAAAGGTGTGTGTCATTGCCCTGATCACACAATATCAATAGTACATCAATCCTCCGTGTTCTTCATTTGTAAAAGAATGAGAAACAATAGTGTCCAATTGCTTGTTTGTTTGTCGAAAGAGGGAGATCTTGTTAACAACCCTGTGCGCTCTCTCTCTCGCTCTCTCTCTCTCTTTCTCTCTCGCTCTCACTCAGTGAAGACATCTGTGCGACATGATGAAGTTTCCTCTGAGTATCAATCATGTAATTGAGCTCAGGGAGGGAGGACGTGACATCAAATCAAATTGTATTTGTCACATGTGCCGAATAAAACAGGTGTAGACCTTACCGTGAAATGCTTACTTACAAGCCCTTAACCAACAATGCAGTTCAAGAAATAGAGTTAAGAAAATATTTACTAAATAAACGAAAGTAAAAAATAAAAGAAAACACAAGAAAATAACAATGATGAGGATATATACAGGGGGTACCGGTACCGAGTCAATGTGCGTGGGTACAAGTTAGTCGAGTTAATTTGTACATGTAGGTAGAGGTAAGGTAGAGGTAAGTGACTATGCATAGATAATAAACAGCGAGTAGCAGCAGTGTAAAAACAAAGGGGGGGGGGTCAATGTAGATAGTCCGGGTGGCCTAAGGAGCCTTTTGCACCTAGACTTGGCACTCTAGTACCGCTTGCCGTGCGGTAGCAGCGAGAACAGTCTATGACTTGGGTGACTGGAGTCTTTGACAATTTTTTGGGCCTTCCCCTGACACCGCCTAGTATATAGGTCTTGGATGGCAGGAAGCTTGGCCCCAGTGATGTACTGGGCCATACGCACTACCCTCTGTAGCGCCTTACGGTCGGATGCCAAGCAGTTGCCATACCAGGCAGTGATGCAACTGGTCAGGATGCTCTCGATGGTGCAGCTGTATAACTTTTTGAGGATCTGGGGACCCATGCCAAATCTTTTCAGTCTCCTGAGGGGGAAAAGGTGTTGTCGTGCCCTCTTCATGACTGTCTTGGTGTATTTGGACCATGATAGTTTGTTGGTGATGTGGACACCAAGGAACTTGAAACTCTCGACCCGCTCCACTACAGCCCTGTCGATGTTAATGGGGGCCTATTTGGCCCTGCTTTTCCTGTAGTCCACGATCAGCTCCTTTGTCTTGCTCACATTGAGGGAGTGGTTGTTGTCCTGGCACCACACTGACAGATCTCTGACCTCCTCCCTATAGGCTGTCTGATCAGGCCTAGAACTTTTGTGTCGTCAGCAAACGTAATGATGGTGTTGGAGTCGTGCTTGGCCACGCAGTTGTGGGTGAACAGGGAGTACAGGAGGGGACTAAGCACGCACCCCTGCCTAACCTTACCACCTGGGGGTGGCCCATCAGGAAGTCCAGGATCCAGTTGCAGAGGGAGGTGTTTAGTCCCAGCTTTGTGTGCACTGTGGTGTTGAACGCTGAGCTGTAGTCAATGAACAGCATTCTCACATAGGTGTTCCTTTTGTCCAGGTTCCAGGTCAATCGCACTCCACAGCAGTGTGGAGTGCGATTGAGATTGCGTCATCTGTGGATCTGTTGGAGCGGTATGCAAATTGGAGTGTGTCTAGGGTTTCCGGGATGATGGTGTTGATGTGAGTCATGACCATCCTTTCAAAGCACTTCATGGCTACCGACGTGAGTGCTACGAGGTGGTAGTCATTTAGGCAGGTTACCTTCGCTTTCTTGGGCACAGGGACTATGGTGGTCTGCTTGAAACATGTGGGTATTACAGACGCTGTAAGGGGGAGGTTTAAATTGTCAGTGAAGACACTTACCAGTTGGTCCGCGCATGTTCTGAGTACACTTCCTGGTAATCCGTCTGGTCCCGCGGACTTGTGAATGTTGACCTGTTTAAAGGTCTTGGTCACGTCGGCTACGGAGAGCGTGATCACACAGTGGTCTGGAACAGCTGGTGCTCTCATGCATACTTCAGTGTTGCTTGCCTCGAAGCGAGCATAAAAGGTATTTAGCTCGTCTGGTAGGCTCGCGTCACTGGGCAGCTTGCAGCTGAGTTTCTCTTTGTACTCCGTAATAGTTTGCAAGCCCTGCCACATCCGACGAGCGTTAGAGCCGGTGTAGTAGGATTCAATCTTAGTCCTGTATTGACCCTTTGCCTGTTTGATTGTTCGTCTGAGGGCATAGCGGGATTTCTTATAAGCATCCGGATTATTGTCCCGCTCCTTGAATGCGGCAGCTCTAGCCTTTAGCTCGGTGCGGATGTTGCCTGTAATCCATGGCTTCTGGTTGGGATATGTACGTACGGTCACTGTGGGGACGACGTCGTCGATGCACTTGTTGATGAAGCCTGTGATTGAGGTGGTATACTGCTCACTGCCATTGGATGAATCCCGGAACATATTCCAGTCTGTGCTAGCAAAAAAGTCCTGTAGCGTAGCATCCGCATCACCTGACCACTTCCGTATTGAGCGAGTCACTGGTACTTCCTGCTTTAGTTTTTGCTTCTAAGCAGGAATCAGGAGGATAGAATTATGGTCAGATTTGCCAAATGGAGGTCGAGGGAGAGCTTTGTATGCGTCTCGTGTGTGGAGTAAAGGTGGTCTAGAGTTTTTTTTCCCTCTGGTTGCACATTTGACATGCTGGTAGAAATGAGGTAAAACGGATTTAAGTTTCCCTGCATTAAAGTCCCTGGCCTCTAGGAGCGCCACTTCTGGATGAGCATTTTCTTGTTTGCTTATGGCCTTATACAGCTTGTTGAGTGCGGTCTTAGTGCCAGCATCGGTTGTGGTGGTAAATAGACGGCTACGAATAATATAGATGAGAACTCTCTTGGTAGTGTGGTCTACAGCGTATCATGAGGTACTCTACCTCAGGCGAGCAATACCTCGAGACTTCTTTAATATTAGACATCGCGCACCAGCTGTTATTGACAAATAGACACACACCCCCACCCATCGTCTTACCAGACGTAGCTGTTCTGTCCTGCCCGATACACGGAAAACCCAGCCAGCTCTGTCTTCGTTCAGCCACAACTTGGTGAAACATAAGATATTACAGTTTTTAATGTCCTGAACGGAGATCATCAAGTTTATTTTTCAGTTATTGCACGTTTGCCAATAGAACGGATGGTAGAGGCGGGTTACGCACCCATTCTCCCTGATCGCCCCCCCCTGTGTTTCCGTCTTTTCTTCACACTAATGACTGGGATTTGGGCCTGGTCTCGGGGAAGCAGTATATCCTTCGCGTCAGACTCATTAAAGAAAAAATCTTCCTCCAGTTCGAGGTGAGTAATCGCTGTTCTGATATCCAGAAGCTATTTTTTGTCATAAAAGACGGTAGCAGCAACATTATGTACAAAATAAGTTACAAACAATGCGAAAAAACAAACAAAGTAGCACAGTAGGTTAGGAGCCTGTATAACGGCAGCCATCCCCTCCGGCGCCATTATCCATGCACACAGAGGGACGCCGCGGACTGGCAGATCACACACACACACACACAGACACACGTGTTCATACTGGTACAAAAACACATAGACATGCACAAACACATACTGTATGCATACACTCCTGCATGCATACACATGCATACACCACCTCATGCTGTTGTACAGTATGAAAATGTATGCACTCACTAACTGTAAGTCGCTCTGGATAAGAGCGTCTGCTAAATTACTAAAAATGTTTTTTTTTTTTATGTACTGAAGGGCTTGCCACTAACACATGGGGCCCCAAACTCTAATGAGCGCAAATGTGTTAAATTCAAAGTGGAAGCGGTAAGGGAATTCAGTTCTAACAAACTCTGACACAAACACTGAGATGAATATCAAATCAAATGTAATTGGTATACCGTCGCCTCAGCAGGGTAATACAGTGCTGTCACAGTAGTTCTCTGCACTCAGCTCGTCTGCTGTCTCTGCACAGTTGTTTGTTCAATGCTGTTTTACAACATTCCTACTCATGTCTTCCTCTCAGTACAGCATCCCATTCGAGGCCGCGTTTAGGAATTACAACGCCTCTACCCGTGTCTCTTTAGCCGTCTCGTAATGTATATCCCTCCACGTTCACCGGCGCGATACCATGGATAATGAGAAAGCGATGTGAGAGACGATTAAATATTAACTCCCCCTGACACAGTCCCGTTGGAGCCACCCCACCACCACCCCCCCCATCCCATCTATCCCACTTCACAGGATACAATTAAAAACATTCCCATATGTAGCGGGCGGAACACCCGATGCCCTCTGAACACTGTCAGGAACAAGCCACTTTATAGCGACTTAAAATAAATCTTGTACTAATCTATGGAGGGCCTGACAAGAGCGAGGCTCCAGGCTCTTAGCTGAGTAGAGGCGAAAAAAGCATGCCCCTTACATTATATATATATATATATATATACACTAATGGTGCAACGATTCACTGTGTGTGTGTGATTCAGCTTGCTTCACCACAATCTGCTAAAATAGACACACAGCTGTAATCAAAGCCATACATTTCTTATGTCTCCATTTCTCTCTCTCTCTCTCTCTCTGTCTCTCTCTCTCTCTCTTCCATTGCTAACGACTAGGTCAATTGTAGTCAGTTTGCTAGCGCAGAGAACTCTTTTTACGACAGATTATCTTTTTAAATGGAGATGAAAAACAATGAGGAGTTGGTTTCATTTACCAAAGGAACAGATAAGATATTGGTGTGTAAGAGACTGAAAGTAAAAACCATTGTAATGTAACTTACTTCACAGAGCTTGTAGAGGGGGGCATTACTGGGTGAGCTCTGGCAGTCTGAATGAACAGCAAACCTTCTGTATCAGTGGTAGGGCTATAGCTCACTGTAGTTATTTTTCCCCCATGGTGTAAATACATATCTCTACCACCAAGTAGATTCCCTTTATAGGTAGATGTTTCCAGTTTTTAGGATAGGAATCAGAATGTGCGTATGTGTGTGTGTATGGGTGCACGTGCATACAGTACGTGTGTGTATCTGCATGCAGAGAGTATTTTGTGAGTAAAGACTGCCTTAACGTTGCTCTCCGATTGAATTCTAGCTCTGAAAGTCTAGCTATCACAGATAAACAACAATACCTTCTGAATAATAGAGTGCCACCAACTGGTGATGGAAAATCTAGGTGCCGCTTTAGTTAAGGAACAATCGCTCTGGGTACCTGGTAAGAGGCACAATGACAAACAGGACACCGACTCAAGTTTAAGGTTATACTGAATCTACACCCAGCATGGGCCGGCTCACCTCTTACAGTGTATACTGGTCCCGGCCTAACCTTGTGATTGAGGCAGGGCATAGGTGGTGATTGACAGGTCAAAGGTCCCGTGAGAGGTCAGAGGTGTGTCATGTAACTAGATACTTGGCACCATCTGAGGAGGGGGTGGAGCACTCCCCCACTGCAGCAGATTTACATCAGAAAACAAGGCAAGTCTTGCTGGAATGGGTTTTCTACAGTTTCTGTACTATGCAGCCATGGTGTAATCTGAGATAAAAGGAATATATTACCATTCTCAGTGCCAAGGTCCTAAACAGCTCCTCACAGGGGGGCATAATTGTTATGTGTGTACAGTACACCACTTAATCTACACATGTGCCTCTCATTTCATGTGGTATCTTTCAACATCCTATTGTAAACTTTACCAGGGGAGAGGCTCTGTGCATTGAAGTGCCCCAGGAGAAAGTGCTAAACGATGTACAGTAAGCACAGGCAGCTGCTTGATGCTAATGCCACAGATACAGACCCAGCATAAACTGAGGTTGGTACTGTAGGAGTAGAGCAGTGTGTTATTACTGTAGGTTGATCATTTTGCCATAGGTTTTAATGGGAACAATATGACAACACTGACTGTACGGTAAATGTGTGTGGAAGCTTCGCTAGGAACATGCTCTGTGTGTTGTCTAGCATTATTTCAAATTGCATTATTTTGGATAATCACAAAGTGTTCTTTAACTGAATTCATGTGTTTACTATATTCAATGTTAGTGCCTAATTTACCTTTGTGTAATAATTGATTTATTAATAATAATTGACTTCATTTATGTGAGCTTTTCCAGATGTTCATAGCACTTTTATACTGTAAAGGACAATCTCATCCCATCCGCCACAAATGTAGAGTCTACTTTCTAAAAGTGAATGTTACTCAGTGTCTGCAACAATGGCTAACAACCAACTGTCCACTTATTTCAGATAACCTTCATGTTGGTCATTCCCACATGTACAGTATGTCTAAGACTCTCTGATACCCAGT
This sequence comes from Coregonus clupeaformis, assembly GCF_020615455.1. NCBI lineage: Eukaryota > Metazoa > Chordata > Actinopteri > Salmoniformes > Salmonidae > Coregonus > Coregonus clupeaformis. Next base: position 30,496,010 of record NC_059231.1, on the reverse strand, counting down.
AGCATTTACACATATGACTAACTAATGTCAAGAGATCTACAGCTGTCTCAGTAGTAAAGTAAAGTAAAATGCTCCTAAATGAGTAATGACTTAAAATGTTGAGTCACACACAGAATCTGCCATGATGGATAGTTCAACAAAGCAATATTTAGAAAACAAATACGGTGACGGAGTCTCTGCTCATCACTTGATAGTGTGCTGACACACAAACTCTATTACGCTGTCTTCGAATATGCAAAATAATATGATTTTTACAATGATTACATATTAACTTCCCCAGCTGGCTGGCTCTGCACATCTCCATTTGTCATCGAATATTGCGTCCAATTATATGATTAGCTTTGAACACTCCAGAACTTTGAGAGCTCTTGTGTGTTCCTCCGTGCTGCGCGATTCACAAACAAAGTCATTACAACATGTATTCACACATATCAAATAACAAAACAGATGGCCACTGTGCCCGGCGCCTGATTTGTTTTCCACATGAGCGGCGGGAAAAAAAATAGTATTTTCACAGAGCTTCGTTTAATGCTGACTGTTTTTCTACTCGCCGAGCATCTGGCTGTCGCGCTCTTAGATCAGCTCGAAATGAAAGACAATTTTGTTTTCATTAATTTCTCGACAACAAAAGCACTTGTTGTGAAGATTCAGAATTACTGAGAGGGAAGCTTCCAGATAATTCATCACAGGAGCCTCGACAGGAAGCGTAATTGTTTTAAATGTCAGTTTGCTGTTTGGAGAGGCGAGGCGGTGGAGAGTTTCTCTTTGATGTAGGACAGATGGACAACCCTCTGGTACTTCACCTTCACCTTTGACCTCTATTCAAGCTTTAGTACCTTTAGTACTGTATCAGTGGTAGTCCAAACCAAATCATCTCTAAAGCACTTCTGCCGTATCTGATGTCAAAGAAGATACTGATCTCCGACCTGGGTTCAAATAGTATTTATTTTCTTGAAATACTTTGAGTGTTCGATTGAGCCTGCCTGGAGTGCCAGATGGGTGGGGTTTGCACTTCAGGACTATCCCAGTGAGCAAAACGGTTTGAAAACTTGTAATTTCAGCCAGTTTTGCAGTTAAAATTATATATTTTAAACCAGTTTTGCTCACTGGGATTCCATTGGTTCCATTTTTATTTATTCAGGTAAGTCAATTAAGAACAAATTCTTATTTACAATGACGACCCGTCATTGCGCCAGGCAAGTTCAATCAACCACAGATAAAGGCCTCCATTTTACAATTGCAGCACAACCCGGGCATTGCACAAAAAATCTGTAACATTTTAATTTGACAGGACGCAACTCTCATTCAAAAACTAATTTGGAACACTGCAGCTTGCGGATATCACATGTAATGCATATCTTGCACTGTTTACATAATATCTGCATAACTAATCTCCACCTTCTCTTGGACATTGTTATAAGGAAAGTTTGGAGACATCACACATGAGGATACAGTATGTGACGAATACAACTGTTTAGCCCAAACTGTGCCTGTTTTCTAAGAGTAAAATGTTGCTCAAATTATTTAAAAAAAACTACTTTTACTATTTTAAACCAGGTCTGTTAGTCCTACAGTCTGATGGTGAAAAGGGTATCTGTAACAGATGACAGAGGCAGATTGAATGAGCCCATTTAATATATTTATTTTACCTCTTCAATGAGTCATCCTGAATGATGCTTTCCAGATCTCACAACACATGGATAGGTGTTTAACATACCAGCCAACCACATCATATGATCAAGCAATCTGATGCCCAACTGCATATAGTCGACCTAGAACACCACCAAAGGCTAAATTAGTGTGGCCTATAAACCTATCATAGTGTGGTGAACCACAGTACCCATAATTCTCTGTGTAATATATCTGGATTAAAGTGGCAACTATTTGGGCAACTCAAGCAAATTCACATAGAAATGTGAGTTATAGATCTTTCATTCTCATTGAAAGAAAGTCTAAGAAGCGGTAGATCTATTCTATTTGCACTTTTTCTATGCTTCCCGTTCTTAAGTTTTGTTTTTGCGTCTTTTACTTTCGGTTTTGTACACCAGCTTCTAACAGTTGAAAATACAATATTTTGGGGTATTGAAAATATATTTCACGGCAGTTTAGATGGTACAATGATTCTCTATACTATACATTGCTTGTTTTGTCACATAAACTGAAACTAGGCGGACTATTAGAATTTTAGCAACCGGGAAATGGCGGAGCGATTTCTAAGTATTTTACCTTTAAAGATAGATTAAGCGATATGACATTACCATAAGTAGCGGGGTGACTTCCTACACAAAGAGTATGAAGCAAGAGGCTATTAGCGTTCATTGTGACGTAGCTATCATGTTGCATGACAGAACAAACTCCAGTTCTAATGAGACAATGCTTCACAGTATCCATGACTGGGGATTAATACAGCCCCTTGCTAAGTAAAATGAGGTCTGTGGATATTCAGGTCTGCCATGTCATTTAGAGGCTGAAAGAGGCCTGTGTGTAATCATATAGGCTACTACAGGGCCCAGGATAATCACCAGGATGAATGATGTTCAGTCATACAGTGACTCATCAAGTTAACCAGCTATGACTAACATTACATTCATGACATGAGCTGTTAGCCCTCAAGTTACCGACTGAGGTCGTTTCGACCATAGGCCCTGCCACGGCCATTGTTTTGATCACAGTGATGTTAATGCTACCTGTAAGCCAAGGTCCACTGACTCGCAGGGTCAATAAATGACTTGCTTATTATCAATTAAAAAGCAAGTACATTTCTAATTTGGGTAAACTATCTCTTTAAATTACATTCATTTTGACTACATCAATATGGACATTTTAATGTTTACTGCAAAATTGCCATGGGTCTAGGATTTGGGTATAGTATAATAAACCCAAATGGAAAGCCATTCCATCAGCCCTTAAAGTGGTGCAGTATAGAGTATAATAGCAATGTGAAATAGAAACAAATATGATTTATTTTCTTATCTGCATCATATACAGCATGTATATTTGTTCATGACATTTCTGTATGTTTTGTACAATGTCCCCCAACAGTATTCTTCTGTTTCATTATTTTCATCACTGTAGGCTACCCTGTATTCTGTAATGGTCTATCTTTGGTTCTATTTCCCAGTGAGCCAAATGTGGCATGGGATGTCATAATGATGTAATTTTCTGGATTACATCTGGTTTTCTGGTTGAAGCTACATCAGATAACCAACTTACTGTACAACCAATGTATTTTAATAATAATAATATGCCATTTATCCAAAGCGACTTACAGTCATGCGTGCATACATTTTTGTGTATGGGTGGTCCTGGGGATCGAACCCACTAACCTGGCGTTACAAGCGCCGTGCTCTACCAGCTGAGCTACAGAGGACCACTTCCTTGCTACACATTGGAAAAGTAATATATTGGTTAACTTCCACTATTCCGTATCTGAAGTTAATTTAAAGCATTTGTCTGGTCATTGAAGAAAAACATTTGTCTGGTCATGTGGAAAAACGATTTTGCAATCAGTATAAAACCTGACCATGACGTCACAAACAGACATATTTTCATCCAAAATGTCGCCTGCCTCTTGCTCAAAACTTCCTGACTAGCTTGTACTACTCCACACAAATTAATTGAGCTGTAGCCAGATCAAATTTTGGACTTACAGTACTACCCATGTGTTGAAATAATTGCCTTTTTGGAATGAAATATTATGCATAGTAGATTAAAAAATATTGATCAAGTTGGATAATTTCAGTCTTTGAACAGGATTGTCATCTAAACAAACTATTTCTATTGAAATTCCTTCAATTTTCCTTGTGCTGGACAGGTGGCTCTAGTGTCATTTTCTGTGGTACACTTACACTGCCACTATCTGGTTGTGCTATGAAACAGCAGCTCAGAAGAAGAGAACACTTGTTCCTGTATTATAGTGCCTCCCCTTGGTTATTATCACATTACATGGATCATTTTGTTTTGCATTTTTAAATGGTTACTTTGAGGAGATTAAGATAATGTTTTGTCATAACAGAAGATACTATAAACAATGTACTGTAGCTATGATACAAAACCACAACCGAAGGCCTAAGAACACAGACCCTCTAACTTTTTACTGACTTCCACCACAGTTTCCTGTTTGAGATGTAACACCGCTCAGAGATGACAGACGATTTATGCTGACTTTCCTGTTAAGCCCAAAGAAGCTACACTACATGACCAAAAGTATGTGCACACCTGCTCGTAGAACATCTCATTCCAAAATCATGGGCATTAATATGGAGTTGGTCCCCCCTTTGCTGCTATAACAACCTCCACTCTTCTGGGAAGGCTTTCCACTAGATGTTGGAACATTGCTGCGGGGACTTACTTCCATTCAGCCACAAGAGCATGAGTGAGGTCAGGCACTGATGTTGGGCGATTAGGCCTGGCTCGCAGTCAGCATTCCAATTCATCCCAAAGGTGTTTGATGGGGTTGAGGTGAGGGCTCTGTGCAGGCCAGTCAAATTCTTCCACACCAATCTCGACAAACTATTTATGTATGGACCTCGCTTTGTGCATGGGGGTGCTGAAACAGGAAAGGGCCTTCCCCAAACTGTTGCCACAAAGTTGGAAGCACAGAATCATCTAGAATGTAATTGTATGCTGTAGCGTTAAAATGTCCCTTCACTGGAACTAAGGGGCCTAGCCCGAACCATGAAAAACAGCCCCAGACCATTATTCCTCCTCCAACAAACTTTACAGCTGACACTATGCATTGGGCGCAGGTAGCGTTCACTTGGCATCCGCCAAACCCAGATTAGTCCGTCGGACTGCCAGATGGTGAAGCATGATTCATCACTACAGAGAACGTATTTCCACTGCTCCAGAGTCCAATGGCGGCGAGCTTAACACCACTCCAGCTGACGCTTGGCATTGCACATGGTGGTCTTAGGCTTGTGTGCGGCTGCTCGGCCAAGGAAACTCATTTCGTGAAGCTCCCGACGAACAGTTCTTGTGCTGAAGTTGCTTCCAGAGGCAGTGAGTGTTGCAACCGAGGACAGACGATTTTTATGCGTTACGCGCTTCAACACTCGGTGGTCCTGTCCTATGAGCTTGTGTGGCCTACCACTTTGCGGCTGAGCCGTTGTTGCTCCTAGAAATTACCAGCCTCAGAAATTGCATCCCAAATAAATGCTTCACAGAGTTCAAGTAACAGACACATCTCAACATCAACTGTTCAGAGGAGACTGTGTGAATCATGCCCTCATGGTCGAATTGCTGCAAAGAAACCACTACTAAAGGACACCAATAATAACAAGAGACTTGCTTGGGCCAAGAAACACGAGCAATGGACATTAGACCGGTGGAAATCTGTCCTTTGGTCTGGAGTCCAAATTAGAGATTTTTGGTTCCAACCGCTGTGTATTTGTGAGACGCGGTGTGGGTGAATGGATGATCTCTGCATTTGTATTTCCCACTGTAAAGCATGGAGGAGGAGGTGTTATGGTGTGGGGGTGCTTTGCTGGTGACACTGTCTGTGAAGGCACACTTAACCAGCATGGCTACCACAGCATTCTGCAGCGATACGCCATCCCATCTGGTTTGGGTTTAGTGGGACAATCATTTGTTTTTCAACAGGACAATGACCCAACACACCTCCAGGCTGTGTAAGGGCTATTTTACCAAGAAGGAGAGTGATGAAGTGCTGCAACAGAAGACCTGGCCTCCACAATCCCCCGACCTCAACCAAATTGAGATGGTTTGGGATGAGTTGGACCGCAGAGTGAAGGAAAAGCAGCCAACAAGTGATCAGCATATGTGGGAACTCCATCAAGACTGTTGGAAAAGCATTCCAGGTGAAGCTGGTTGAGAGAATGCCAAGAGTGTGCATAGCTGTCATCAAGGCAAAGGGTGGCTATTTGAAGAATCTGAAATATAACATATATTTTCATCTGTTTAACACTTCTTTGGGTACTACATGATTCCATATGTGTTATTTCATAGTTTTGATGTCTTCACTATTATTCTACAATGTAGAAAATAGTAAAAATTAAGAAAAACCCTTGAATGAGTAGGTGTTGTAAAATTTTTGACCGGTAGTGTACATTTGCTGTATAGTAGTCTCAGGGGTAATTCAATTAGTCCTGACTATTCCCAGATGTTTATGTTAAAACAATGCTCCCGTACAGTGAGAGTGTGAATTCAAATCCTTTTTTTTATGAGTTGAACATGAAGCCCAGAGCGAACACACACTTGGAAAGGATTTATAGAAATGTTATACGTCAATCTTATATGATTATTGCCTACTTCTTAGAAGAAAACACACAAAACATGCATGATTGTTAACCTCTTAAGGATCTGACCCTTTTTTTCAATTTTCGCCTAAAATGACATACCCAAATCTAACTGCCTGTAGCTCAGGACCTGAAGCAAGGATATGCATATTCTTGATACCATTTGAAAGGAAACACTTTGACGATTGTGGAAATGTGAAATTAATGTTGGAGAATATAACACATTAGATTTGGTAAAAGATAATACAAACAAAAAACATGCGTTTTCTTCTCTTTATTTTTTGGTCCATCATCTTTGAAATGCAAGGCCACAATATAATATTGCAGTTTAGGCGCAATTTAGATTTTGGCCAGGAGATGGCAGCAGTGTGCGACTATTTTGTATCAAGTCTGCCCAAATGTGCCAAATTGGTCAATTGATACATTTTCAAGTACATAACTATAGAGAACATACAGAAATGATATGGTAATACAACATGTACATTACCGTTCAAAAGTTTGGGGTCACTTAGAAATATCCTTGTTTTCGTAAGAAAAGCATTTTTTTTGTCCATTTAAAATAACATCAAATTGATCAGAAATACAGTGTAGACATTGTTAATGTTGTAAATGGCTATTGTAGCTGGAAATGGCTGATTTTTTATGGAATGACCTTCTAGGCAGAGTTGCAAAGAAAAAGCCATATCTCAGACTGCCCATCTTAACCTTTTCTTTTTATTGGCCAGTCTGAGATATGGCTTTTTCTTTGCAACTCTGCCTATAAGGTCAGCATCCCGGAGTCGCCTCTTCACTGTTGACGTTGAGACTGGTGTTTTGCGGTTGGTGACATCTTAAATGTCACCAACCGCCACTGTCTGCCAGGTAAGCATGTGTAAGTCCCTGGGTCACCTTCTTTTGCACAGTTGAGTTTGGTTTCCACCTTCAGATCATGGCACTGGTCAAGTTACTGATTGACTTCACACTTCCTGTGTGTGTGCGTCTGCTCTTCCTCCGCACGCTGCGCAGGTAGTTCCTGTACAGAATCACACTGATCACTCTATCTTGGAACTGCTTGGAGACAATGTAGTAAAGAATAATGTCCAGAACTGTACTCAGGTTCATCAGGAACGTTGTAAAGGCCCCCCACGTGCTGTAATCCGAACCATTCCCACCTTCCAGCAACAGAACCACCAAACAAACATGGAAGGGCACGAAACACACCAGCACCTGGACGATGAGCGTGATGATGATCCTGATGGACTTCTGCTTGACCTTGGGCTTGAGCTTGGAAGTCCGTCCGTGGACGAGGTTATCCACGATGACCACGTAGCAACCAATCATAATACAGATGGGCACCAGGAAGAAGAAGACCAGGCGCGCGAAGTGGACGGGGTTGTCCGTTCGCAGGTGGATGATGTCACGCATCTTGATGCAGGTGGTGAAGTTGGAGGCGCGATCCGGGTCGTGGTCTGGGAAGATCAAGGGGACAGTGCTACCCAGGGTCATGATCCACACCCCGATGCATGCTACCAGGGCTTTGGGGATGTTCTTGAGCTCCTTGCTGTGTTTGGGCTGGATGATGGCCACGTAGCGGTCAGTGCTGATCAGGGCAAAGAGCCACAGGGCCATGCATGGGTAGAAGACAGTCAGAGCCGCGCTGACCCGACAGAAGATGTCTCCGAACGGCCATTGGTCCTGGCCGTAGTAAACCATCCGGAAGGGGAGAAGGACGATAAAGACGAGATCCACTATGGCCACGTTGATCATGTAGACCGAGACGGAGTTCCTCCTCTTGGTGGTCAAGGCAAATACCCATAATGCGGTGACGTTGACCACTATGCCGATGGTGAAGATGACACAATAGAAGACCAGGCCTGTGATGCGGTATTCTGTAGGGACTTGTTCCACTGAGCGGACTGAGCTGTACTCCATGGTTATGTTAGATGTGTTCAGGTCCACTACTGTAGATACGTTCTGATCCACTCCCATGATGCATCTAACTACCTTGTGAAATGGTACTGCTGAAAAAGAGCACATGAAGAGTAAATGGATGAACATTAACACATAATATTTATTTACAGTTTTAGTTAACAAATAGGACACCAAGAGAAGACAGGAAAGGTTGGGATTGGGATTCAGAAGGGCAGTGGGGCAGATTCAAACCCATGGTATCTCTGGTATGTGTGTGCCATGCTCTGTCGCACAAACCACTAGACCACATAAGCCACATTAACGTGGCAATGATCGTATGATATGTCTGCTGACTTATTGACATACTGTCTGCAGAAACATTATGTATGTAAAGAAACATAAAAATGAGCGATCAGAGCAGTCAAAATATAAGGGTAGTTGACAGGATGCACAGTGAAAGGCGGAATTCTTAATGTGTATCTGTTATTCACAGTCCCTGCTGTTAGATCATTTGAATGTTTCTTTAAAATAGCTGGATCATTCCACGAATAGAGTTCATTTTATGTCCCTCAGACATTGTGTGTCAATTTTGATAAAACACTCAAACAGTTGGATCACATACATCTTCACTCTAACAAAACTATTACTACATAAAAAATTCCAATAGCAGTGTGTTTTCATTAACATAAATACTTGTTTTCTATAATAATCCCAATTTTGGAATGTCCCACTTCATGTTTTACCAACTTCTGGGAATATTTTAACCCAGTTTTCAACATTATTTTAAAGCCCTAGTTATTTTGTTTCTATGGAAAAGTAATTTATAAAGATGTATTTAATGTAATTAGTTATTCATTTATATTTGTCCCTCAGGTTTAAGGTCAACCCTGTAACATGAACTGAACTCTCGTTTTAATATGGTAAAATGATTCCTTAATTGTTCTTTTACAAAAGAACATTGAATAGGCCTGGTCAAATCATAGTGTAAAAGCAGATGTGCTGGTTCTAGTCAGGGCCGGGGTACTGCATTTGGGGCCCCGGGGCACGTGCCTCGCTTGCCCGTTCGGTAATCCGACCCTGGTGTTTTGTGGTGGAAAACTGAGCATGTTGTGCATAACACATCAACCATGTTACCCATACAGTGGGGGGAAAAAAGTATTTAGTCAGCCACCAATTGTGCAAGTTCTCCCACTTAAAAAGATGAGAGAGGCCTGTAATTTTCATCATAGGTACACGTCAACTATGACAGACAAATTGAGATTTTTTTTCTCCAGAAAATCACATTGTAGGATTTTTTATGAATTTATTTGCAAATTATGGTGGAAAATAAGTATTTGGTCACCTACAAACACGCACGTTTTCTGGCTCTCACAGACCTGTAACTTCTTCTTTAAGAGGCTCCTCTGTCCTCCACTCGTTACCTGTATTAATGGCACCTGATTGAACTTGTTATCAGTATAAAAGACACCTGTCCACAACCTCAAACAGTCACACTCCAAACTCCACTATGGCCAAGACCAAAGAGCTGTCAAAGGACACCAGAAACAAAATTGTAGACCTGCACCAGGCTGGGAAGACTGAATCTGCAATAGGTAAGCAGCTTGGTTTGAAGAAATCAACTGTGGGAGCAGTTATTAGGAAATGGAAGACATACAAGACCACTGATAATCTCCCTCGATCTGGGGCTCCACGCAAGATCTCACCCCGTGGGGTCAAAATGATCACAAGAACGATGAGCAAAAATCCCAGAATCACACGGGGGGACCTAGTGAATGACCTGCAGAGAGCTGGAACCAAAGTAACAAAGCCTACCATCAGTAACACACTACGCCGCCAGGGACTCAAATCCTGCAGTGCCAGACGTGTCCCCCTGCTTAAGCCAGTACATGTCCAGGCCCGTCTGAAGTTTGCTAGAGTGCATTTGGATGATCCAGAAGAGGATTGAGAGAATGTCATATGGTCAGATGAAACCAAAATAGAACTTTTTGGTAAAAACTCAACTCGTCGTGTTTGGAGGACAAAGAATGCTGAGTTGCATCCAAAGAACACCATACCTACTGTGAAGCATGGGGGTGGAAACATCATGCTTTGGGGCTGTTTTTCTGCAAAGGGACCAGGACGACTGATCCGTGTAAAGAATGAATGGGGCCATGTATCGTGAGATTTTGAGTGAAAACCTCCTTCCATCAGCAAGGGCATTGAAGATGAAACGTGGCTGGGTCTTTCAGCATGACAATGATCCCAAACACACCGCCCAGGCAACGAAGGAGTGGCTTCGTAAGAAGCATTTCAAGGTCCTGGAGTGGCCTAGCCAGTCTCCAGATCTCAACCCCATAGAAAATCTTTGTAGGGAGTTGAAAGTCTGTGTTGCCCAGCGACAGCCCCAAAACATCACTGCTCTAGAGGAGATCTGCATGGAGGAATGGGCCAAAATACCAGCAACAGTGTGTGAAAACCTTGTGAAGACTTACAGAAAACGTTTGACCTGTGTTATTGCCAACAAAGGGTATATAACAAAGTATTGAGAAACTTTTGTTATTGACCAAATATTTATTTTCCACCATAATTTGCAAATAAATTCATAAAAAATCCTACAATGTGATTTTCTGGAATTTCTTTTCTCATTTTGTCTGTCATAGTTGACGTGTACCTATGATGAAAATTACAGGCCTCTCTCATCTTTTTAAGTGGGAGAACTTGCACAATTGGTGGCTGACTAAATACTTTTCCCCCCCACTGTAGATAGATAGGCTAGAAATGTTTTATCAAGTTAAAATATTGTTGTTAAGCTTGCATTCAATTTCCCCTCCATATTGCAGACAATAAGCTTCCATTTCCCCAATCACAATGGGAGTAATAGCTGATTTTAAGATGAAATCGTCAACCCTGTTAGAATCAACCCTGTCACTTTTATAGTCCTTTTTCTTAATGTAACCTCTTGAGATGGGAAAACATGTTTGTTATGAAGTTGAACATGTGCTCTTTATGACAAAATGTTAAAATTAGTTGAAATAAATAGTTATTTTTGACAAAATTACACTACCTAAAAGGCACTCTATTTGTAGAATGACCCAGCTGTGCACCTGCAGTATCAACAGTAGATGAAGAGGAAGGTGAAAGTTTTAGTGTACAATTGTCTTACTGTAAGCATGTGTATATGTCTTACAGTAACAGATACAGAGCATAGAGACAGACATCCATGTGACATTGAGCCCTGTTCCTGTAGATTTTTTTTTACAAGCTTACGAGAGAAAGGAAATCAGGGTTTTGAATCAGAGCAGAAAAGGAGAATAGGGTATAAGAGATAGAGAAGTGAAAGTACAGTACTTGATGGGAGTCTTTTGATTATCTTGACTGTAAAACCTTTGGTGACCATTTATGGTAAATGGGTTAGTAACCCTCTCTCACTTAAAGAGATTATCCAGTACTTTTGTATACTTTTTAACCAGTAGTTCTGAAAGTAGATAGATTATGCATGTATAAACTACACATAGACACATCCAGCCCAAAGCGTATCAAGCGTTAACCGGCGATAGTAGACACCAGCATAGCAGATATTTTGGCGTGTCGGAGGTGGAACTGTGTTGGAGCCGTCAAATCGGTGAGCAGCTGCTCTTGCGCGTTGTTACGTAGCCACACCCGCCACACTTGCGTTAGAAGTTCAGAGCGAGAAAGTGTAGGCCATATAGAAATAATTACACACAAATTGAAGAATCATTAAACAAAAGAATTAGGATTTCTATCATCCTAATCAAGGTGTAGATTACATCTCACATTCCAGTGTTCAAACTTGTAAACAAGGCTGCATAGGATTTCTGTTAATGTGACTCCGCTTTAGGTATAATGCTGGGAGCCACTTGTGGATTTGACAGCTCTAACACAGTTCCGCTAAAACAACCGCTATGCGGATGTTGGCTAAAGCAGATCTGATTAGAATAGAGCCCTAATTATTTGCCAAAGTTCAGGAGCATGTCTTTAACTTCCCTTTCAGTTGGAAGATAGATCTGTAAATTGAGTTGGTGTCAAGGGTGAATAGTTTAGTATAACTGGTCTGCAGGCCCAAAAATCAGATTATTACGACTATAATCATATCATATTACAGCATGTTATATTATTCAATTGTAATTATACTTTTATGTATCAAGATTTCACTCAGTGTGGTTTAATCTGAGACAACTGAGAAATAAATCGAGAAACAGATGCTTCTCCCTATAATCGTATGTGTGTTTGATCAACCAATATGTTCTGTGTATGTATTTAAAACATACCCAAAAAGTACAATTTAATCTCCAAACTAAATGTAGTACTTTTATTCAGAAGAGATTAGCTAGATCTAGATAGTGCTGGGAGCTCAGTAAAAGGGCACCTACTTACCTCATTGATTTTGATCATGTCCTCTCTCTCTCAGCATTCTACCAAAGAGGCCTCACAAACACTTCAAGAGACTTGTGATGCGATTTGGCATCCAGCCATCTCTCTCTCTCTCTCTCTCTCTCTCTCTCTCTCTCTCTCTCTCTCTCTCTCTCTCTCTCTCTCTCTCTCTCTCTCTCTCTCTCTCTCTCTCTCTCTCTCTCTCTCTCGGAGTGTTGAGCTCAACACACAAAGGGGGAAGTGAATACAGTGTTATTTCAGAAGGACCGAGATAGTGTAAAACCCCCTTCACTTCCTGTGTTGTATTGTTTTCACTGTTGATATACACTCTTTGAAAAAAGTGTTCCAAAAGGGTTTTTCGCTGTCCTCATATGAAAACCCTTTTTGTTTCCAGGTGGAACCATTTTTGTTTCCAGGTGGAACCATTTTTGGTTCCAGGTAGAACACTTTTGCATTTCATGTAGAACCCTTTGTGGAAAGGGTTTTACATGGAACTCAAAAGGATTCTACCTGGAACCAAAAATGATTCTTCAAAGGGTTCTGCTATGGGGACAGCCGAAGAACCGTTTTAGGTTCTAGATTGCACCTTTTTTTCTAAGAGGGTAGTAGTTGGCTATGGAAGAAACACTAGAAAGTGATACGCACTTCCCAAACTTTAGATAACCGGTGCTGGACAAAAACTATACTTAGATATAGAGATTATATTCCTGCACATTATTGCTGTGTATGCGGCCTCTCATTTCTTCATCAGGGAACTCAAGAAAGATATACAGCTTCAATCTGCAATTAAAAACTCTTAAAGAAAATGATGTGCGATTAGAAATGGGTAGTGCGTTTAGCAGGCGGAGAAGATGGCAGATTTAGGGAGAACAGTTATTGATTGGAAAAGTGGGGTCTGTCACAGCGCATTAGCTCTTGGGGGAGTAATCCGCAGCAGGTTGCCGCCAGAAGCATATGCTGCCGGAGAGAAGTAATTAAAAACAGGATGTTGAGGTAGTCGCCATATAAACAGGAAATAAGAACGGTTGGTAATACACTACGCTGACACCAGGAGATGGTTTTTACAGAGCCACAGCTTTTTAATGGATGCAAACTGGCTGCGCACCTTGAGTGAGACGACTCAAGGTCAAGGATGGACCGGGGCATGAAAACATAGCATAGGAAGTTTGTTTGTGTGTGTGTGTGTGTGTGTGTGTGTGTGTGTGTGTGTGTGTGTGTGTGTGTGTGTGTGTGTGTGTGTGTGTGTGTGTGTGTGTGTGTGTGTGTGTGTGTGTGTGTGTGTGTGTGTGCCTTGAGGGTCATGAGAGCTAACCTGTTTTCTCCATGCAGACTAATCTTTTCCATTATCATCACAGATCATCTCCGCCACTGAGGATTTGAGACACAATGGAGAGAACCATCTGTAACACTTTCCCACACTTATATGCTTTGCTTCTGAGGTATATCTTTCGAAATAAATATAGTTGGACATCTCTTTTTCCCTCCGTCTGCTGTCTATACCAGATGGTGTGTTGTGTTCTTAGCATTATGTTGTTGTGACAACAGTATGTGTGATGTTGTCTTCCTGTGATAGCCTTCATGTGGTTGGCATCATGTCTGTGTTTCCATCAGCACTTCTTTAGGTTGGAGTCAGACTCATAGATTCTGGTGAACATTAAGCAATCTGTTCAATCACCTGCTATATGCGTATTCCCATGGAGCCCAGCACCATGGAATGATATTAGAGAATTCAATTATTCTTTTTCTGAATACAAATTCACAACGATTCAATTCAGATTCAATTTGTGGTGGCACTAATATCACTCCATACAGCACCCTCAGAAAACAACAATACAGGTTAGTCTACCAGGTGTAAATGTTTTGGTGGACAGACTTATGTAGGTCTATGTGGGTTGATCATTCCAAACTAATAAAACATACACTCAACTTTCTTAGGCATGTCCCCAGGCTAATTTAGAAACTACTTTATTAACAAGCATCCAGTAAATAAAGGACACATTTGTGTTATAAAACAATCAATCTACATTTACAATCTACTTTACAAGTCCGTTTTCTACTGTATTCTATGTAACACTGCCCTCTTGGGGCTCAGCAAAGTTACTGCGTTGTGTTGGGCAAGCGTTGTGGGCCTACAATGTAGTCAGGTCAACATTACCAATATGGACGGGCATTCACTGTGTCTTTCTGAGAAATACCACATGACCTTGAACACCACAAGAGATGTTTTCTTTCTATTTCTTATTTATTCAAAATTAAATGGTTTGATAGTCACATACAGTAATCACATTAATCAAAAACAGAGGGAAACCCTCACTGTGAACAAACTAATTCACACATTTGAACATCTTGGTAAAAAATGTCATTGATCCTGATGAAATTAATTGAGGAACATGGTTAAATTTAGTACATGGTGTTGAAATATTTTACATTCATCAAAAATCATAAGGTTATTTGAAGAATAATTAATGAAGTGTTTACACAAAAGATATAACCAACATTGTTTTATAGTCTTCATTCCTCAGCATTGTAATGTTCCAAAGCTTTCTATTCTTTGGTCAGAGTCTCTGAAACCATTAAGTAATATTCTCCTGTACATTTTAAGACATCTTCTCATGCAAGTGGCCATGCTGTTTAATAATGTCCTTATGTGTTTATGTGTTTCTGCTTTTGATCAACTTGTCGCTATATTGGCAAGAGGCAAAAACTTAGTTGGATGCAGAAACAGTCTGCTACCTGGGCTGTCCTCAATCAGTGGCTCTATTTCCAGAGGGTGTAAGATGCCTCTTTAAACTTTTAATCAGTTATACAGTTATACTCAGAGATCCTCTGGCAATTTGCTGGTTTCTGGCTCACCGTTCTAACTGATTGTTGGCTGCTGAACTGTTGGTCATTGGCTCATCGTTCTCACTGGTTGTTGACTGGTTGTTGGCTCACCGGTCTGTCTGCTGGTTGTTGGCTCACTGGTCTTGTTGCTGGTCGTAGGCACACCAGTCTGTTGGCTGGTCTGTTTACTGTTTGTTGGCACACCAATCTGATTGATGGTTGTTGGCTCACCAGTCTGTTGGTTGGTTGTCGGCTCACCTTTCATCATTCTCTTACTTTTCGTGTCTGGTGCTGTTGAGGTGGATCTTATTACCATCGATGACGTCTCTGGACGACCCCTCGGGCGATGTCCGTACTGCACTAGAGAAGGACACGCTCACCTGCCTCTTCAGGATCTTCAGCACCTTCATCTTGTAACCCTTACAGGCAAAGAAGTAGATGAACGGATCCAGGCAGGAGTTGAGGTTCATCAGACACACAGTGAAGTGTAAGGAGATCTGGAAGGTTGTGAGTTCAGCACAGTCTGGTTTGTAGATCAGTTTTCGGATCATGTATTGGAGGAGGTCGATGTGATAGGGGCTGAAACAGACCACGAACACCAGGGAGACGCAGCAGATCACCCCGATGGCTTTTTGGCTGCGCCCCGACTTGTCCGTCAGGTGATTGGCCTTGGCGGCAAGGCAGAGTTTACAGCACAGTATGGAGTAGCACACCAGGATGGTCACCACGGGGACTCCGTAGCCTAGGAATACGGCGCCAATCAGGATATAGGAGATGTTGGGCACCGGTTCGAAGTTGGGATACTCCATACAGGTGATGAAGCCATCAGGTTCCTCATTAGTCATGGGCATGGAGAGGAGGGGCAGAGTTTGTATTAAGACCAGAAACCACACCCCGACGCAGATGTACCGAACATTGGAGACCTTACGGAAGCGTGCGAATCGGAGCGGCAAGACGACAGCAATGAACCGGTCCACACTGAGGCAGGTCATGAAGTTGACCCCGGCGTAAGTGTTGATGTAGAAGATCAGCCCCACGATCTTACATAGAATCTCCCCCAGGGGCCAGTGGAAGCCCAGGGCGTAGTAGATTATCCGTAACGGTAGTGACAGTGTGAACAGGATGTCGGAAATGACCAGGTTGGCGGAGTAGAGTGTGGTGGAGTTCAACTTCTTCACATTGGGGCGGATGATGTGGAAGGCCAGGGCGTTGCCCAGCAACCCCACAGAGAAGATGATGCAGTAGAAGAGGGGCATGAGGACTCGGGCGTACTCCCGGTGGTTGTACAGGGTAATGCACGTGTCTGAGTCATTGCGGGTGGGGGTTGGATGGCTGGAGGTTGGAGTCTGGTTGAAGGTCCTTATCACCTCCATCTTTGGGCCAGTAGAGAGGGAAGCTAGCTGTATCTGTAAAAATAAGAAAAATGCAGCTTTGTCAATGTCAACATGTTCATGTTTGCAGTTAGTAGTACACATCAATATTGACTGAATGGATATAGATGTACACTGAGTGTACAAATCCTTAAGAACACCTGCTCTTCCCATGAAATAGACTGACCAGGTGAATCCAGGTGAAAGCTATGATCACTTATTGATGTCACTTGTTAAATCCACACAGGTTAAAGAAGGATTTTTAAGCCTTGAGACAATTGAGACAAGGATTGTGTATGTGTGCCTTTCAGAGGGTGAGATTTAAGTGCCTTTGAACGGGGAATGGTAGTAGGTGCCAGGCGCACCGGTTTCTGTCAAGAACTGCAGTGCTGCTGTGTTTTTCACGCTCAACAGTTTCCCGTGTGTATCAAGAATGGTCCAGCACTCAAAGGAGATCCAGCCTAGTTGACACAACTGTGGGAAGCATTGGAGTCAACATGGATCAGCATCCCTGTGGAACGCTTTCGACACCTTGTAGAGTCCATGACCCCAGTAAATTGAGGCTGTTTTGAGGGCAAAAGGGGGGAGGGGGTGCAACTCAATATTAGGAAGGTGTTCATAATATTTTGTACACTCTGTGTATAGGTACACATATAGGACACGCTAAATGACCCATTTAATTTAGCTTATTTATTTGACATTTCTAACATGAATCTATACGAAGCACAAACAGTCAGTCATGCCCCAGTTGGCTTGGGTACAGCCACAGTCGTCATGACGGAAGTCTACGAACAATACTAGGGATTTTCACTGCACACACATGCAGTGGTCACATCACAGAAACATATTTGTGTTGAAAGGCACTTGCACACTAGAAAGTCTACATCCCTATAGGGCACTCATACACTAGGGATTATGCATCCCTACACTCTTAGGGTGCGTTCACGAATCCTGGACCCTGCCCAGGCTGTGGGTCCAAGATCCAGGACCAGGGTACCAGGTATTGTGACCCGGCAACACCCTGTGCTGATGTTCGCGTGCAAAAACTTGAACATACAAAGTTGCAACCAAGTAATTTTTGTTATTTTCCGTTGGTCATTCAACTTTTGTTAGCCAGCTAACGTTAGTTTGACATACTATTAACTAGCTTAATTAGATAAATTAGCTAAGATACAACGCAATGAGTTCAAGTAAGGGCAAAGGGGCAACATGAACTTTCTGTGAAACAGAGACCTTATTGGAGATCTGGGAAAATAAGAGTATGAAGACGGAATTGGCAAACACCCACAAAATACGGTGGTGTTGTCATGAGCCCTCTCACTCCACCGGGTTACCACCTTAATGTGTTTCCACTATCTTCCACTCTGCTCATCTCTCTCTCTCTACTCAGCCTAACTAGCTCCACCTGTCCCTGCTCTGCTCGGCTCTAATTACTCTGCCAGCTGCGCTGCATTACCCACTAACCTCTCCCAGTATTTAAAGTCCTGTCTTTCAGCTCTCCTTTGTCAGATCGTCTGCAAAGCTCACACCCGGAACCTGTGTGCTCGCGCTTCTGGCTCACCCTTGTTTTGTGACCCCGGACCTGCCTGATTCTTGGATACTCTTCTGCCCCAGGAAAACCAGACCGGCTTTCTGCCATTACGACTCCCTGACTACTCTTCGACCCCGGTAACTCTGACCAGCCTTCTGCCTTGCTACAACGTATTTGGATTTCCCTTGAACTGTACTTCTGCCTTGTTTCATCCGCCCCGTTGTGTCTGTGTTTCCTCCCCCCCCAGGACTTCTGGACCACCAACCACCGGCGTCATCGGACGCATCGCTGCCACTGGGGGGGGGCACAGACCCAGCACATTGGACGGGATAACCCCTGGAGCCTTCACTCACTCCCTACTTCCCTTTTCCCTTAAGTTTTAATAAACTTTCTGGTGTGACGCAATTGTGGTCCTCTTGTCGTCTGTCTGAACCGTGACAGTACGATCTGACCATTATGGACTCAGCGCACACTTCCCCCGACATGGAAACCGAAGAACCTGAGCAACCCACCGCCATGCTACGCCTGGAACACACTGAGAGAGAGCTAGGCCGCATGAGCGGCGACATCACCTCTCTGCTTCAGGTCGGCCACCAACAGCATCAGCAGTTCCAGCAGCACCAGCAGCAGTCCCAGCAGCAGCAACAACAACTCGCCAGGATCATCCAACTCCTCACCAACCTTACCCCAGCCAGTCTGCCCACCAGCCCTGCCTCCGAGTTACCTGCCCCGGTCATTGCAGCCGCTGCCCCGGAACCCAAGATTGGAAACCCCGAGCGGTTCAACGGCGATTCTACCCAGGTCCGGCCATTCCTGACTAGCTGCCGACTTCAGTTCTCCTTGCAGCCAAGGACCTTCGCCACGGAGGGGCTAGGGTCGGGTATGCCATCACTCACCTGACGGGCCGAGCTCGACTCTGGGGAACAGCAGAGTTCGAACGTCAAACCCCCGCATGTGCAACCTTCGACCTGTTTGCTGAGGAGATGCTGAAGGTGTTTGACCTGGATTCACCAACCGCAGAGGCGTCTCGTGAACTGTTCAGTATTCGACAAGGCAGACGTACAGTCGCAGACCATTCCATCGACTTCCGAACCCTGGCAAGACGAAGTTCTTGGAACACACCATCGTTGGTGGACGCGTTCTTCCATAGCTTGGCTGACTATATCAAGGACGAGTTGGTCTCCCATGAACTGCCTTCCACTCTTGATGAAGCCATCGCACTGACTGTCCGGATCGACAGAAGGATACAGACCCGTCGTCGTGAGAGGGGGCGCCAAGGTCCACCCACTACCGGCATTCGGAGAGATCCGACTGGGCTCCTGTCAGCTACTGCCACTCACCCAAGCCAGCTTGATCAGTCTGAGCCTATGGAGATTGGGCGAGCCTCTCTCACTCCTGCAGAGCGCCAGCGCCGCTTCACCTCAAACCTCTGCCTCTATTGTGGAGGTGATGGACATCGTGTGGTAACCTGCCCTTTAAAAGCCGAAGCTCACCGGGCATAGGGGAGTCCGGTTGAGCTCAATGACCATCCAGTCCTCCGACCGCAAACCCTTGCTGCAAGTTCACCTCCGCCTCTCTGACTCAACTCACACCCTGGCTGCCCTGGTGGATTCGGGCGCCGAAGCCAACATAATGGACATCAAGCTGGCACGCCAACTGGGACTGGAGAACCTCCGTTTGACACCTCCTATTCCTGCCCGGGCACTGGACGGACACTTACTCGGATCGGTCACTCATGTCACGGCCCCCGGTCTTGATGGGTCTGTCCGGAAACCATCAAGAAACTATCCAGTTTCACCTGCTCCCCTCTCCAGGCCAACCCCTCATCCTGGGTTACCCATGGCTCCGCTCGGCACAACCCTCAGCTCGACTGGGTGACCGGGGTGATCAGGGAGTGGGGAGAGGACTGCCACCGAACCTGCCTGCTTGCTGCCGCACTACCCCCCTCGGCCAGTACCTACTAACTCCGCTCCTGACCTCTCCCATGTCCCAGAATGCTACCATGGTCTCAGAGAAGTGTTTAACAAAGCAAGAGCCACATCTCTGCCCCCTCACCGACCGTACGACTGTGCCATCGACCTCCTCCCTGGAACAGCCCCTCCAAGGGGCCGTCTTTATTCGTTGTCTGCTCCTGAAAGAAGGTCCATGGAGGACTACATCAATGACTCTCTGTCCACAGGATTGATCCGTTCATCTTCATCTCCGGCTGGTGCTGGCTTCTTCTTTGTGGGGAAGAGGGACGGATCTCTTCGCCCCTGCATCGACTACAGGGGACTCAACGACATCACAGTGAAAAACCGTTACCCTCTCCCTCTGCTCACCTCTGCTTTTGAGTTGCTCCAGGGAGCCACTGTTTTTACCAAGTTGGATCTCAGAAACGCTTACCACCTAGTGCGGATCCGGGAGGGAGATGAATGGAAGACCGCATTCAATACACCAACAGGCCACTACGAGTATCTGGTTATGCCTTTTGGCCTCACCAATGCTCCTGCTGTGTTCCAGGCTCTAGTGAATGATGTACTGCGGGACATGTTAAACAAGTTTGTCTTCGTTTACCTGGATGACATCTTAATCTACTCCAGAAACCTGTCTGAACACACCCGCCATGTCCAGCAAGTCCTTCATCGTCTTCTGGAGAATTCCCTCTACGCCAAGGCAGAGAAATGTGAGTTTCACGTCAAGACAGTGGCCTTCCTGGGGTACATAGTGGCAGAGGGAAGTATCCAAATGGATCCTGCCAAAGTATCAGCAGTCACTTCATGGCCAGTTCCGGAGAACAGAAAGAAGCTGCAACAGTTTCTGGGGTTTGCTAACTTCTATAGAAAGTTTATCCGGAACTACAGTACCGTTGCTGCCCCTCTCACTGCTCTAACCAGCACCAAGCAACCCTTCACCTGGACCCCAGCAGCCGACAAGGCCTTCAGTACCCTCAAGGTAAGGTTCACCTCCGCTCCCATCCTCCAGATGCCTGACGTGGACCGGCAATTCATTGTGGAGGTGGACGCCTCGGATGTGGGAGTTGGTGCTGTGATTTCTCAGTGGGCTGCGGAGGATAGGAAGCTCCATCCCTGTGCCTTTTTCTCACGTCGGTTGTCCCCCTCTGAGTGCAATTACGACATAGGGAACCGAGAGCTGCTGGCTGTGAAGCTTGCCTTGGAGGAGTGGCGTCACTGGCTGGAGGGGTCCACCATTCCATTTCTCGTTTGGACCGATCATAAGAACTTGGAGTACATCCGCACGGCCAAACGGTTGAACTCCAGGCAGTCCCGCTGGGCCCTGTTCTTCACCAGGTTTAATTTCACTCTGTCATACCGGCCTGGATCACGCAACACCAAGCCAGACGCCCTCTCCCGTCAATTCCAGAAGGATGACAACCCCTCCAAGGATCCTGTGTCGATTCTGCCAAGTCCCTGCATCGTAGCAGCTCTGACCTGGGCTGTTGAGGAACAGGTGCTGGAAGCTCTCCGTAACCAGCCCGGTCCCAGCACTTGCCCAGCTGACCGCCTTTTTGTCCCCGAAAGCCCTAAGGTCCCAGGTCGTTCAGTGGGGACATGACTCCCGCCTAGCTTGTCACCCTGGCTCCACCCGCACTTACAACCTGCTCGCCCAGAGGTTCTGGTGGCCCGCTCTGAGAAAGGATGTACGGGAATTCGTCCAAGCCTGCCCCATCTGCAACCAACACAAGTCTTCCTGCCAGCCCCCAGCCGGATTGCTGCAGCCCCTGCCTGTGCCCAGACGTCCCTGGTCTCACATCGCCCTTGACTTTGTCACGGGGCTGCCCCCTTCAAGGGGCAAGACCGTCATTCTCACCATAGTTGACCGATTCAGCAAGATGGCACACTTCATTCCCCTCCCCAAGCTCCCAACCGCCAAGGAGACCGCCCAGGTGGTCCTGGAACACGTCTTCCGGATCCACGGACTGCCAAAGGATGTAGTTTCTGACCGTGGTCCACAATTCTCCTCCGCTTTTTGGAAGGAGTTCTGTCACCTGCTGGGAGCCACAGTCAGTCTGACTTCCGGATTCCATCCCCAATCCAATGGGCAGTCAGAGCGGGCAAATCAGGAGCTCGAGAAGGCACTGCGATGCATGACCTCACGCAACCCCCCACTCCTGGTCGCAGCAATTGACATGGGTGGAGTACGCACACAATTCTCTGACCTGCTCTGCCATCGGTATGTCCCCTTTCCAATGTGTTTATGGATACCAGCCTCCTCTATTTGCCAGTCAGGAAGGGGAGGTTACTTGCCCATCTGCACTTGCGTTTGCCCGTCGATGTCGCCGCACCTGGTCACAGGCCCGAGCCACACTTCTCAGATCCGTTGCCAGCTACACTAGCGGGGCCAACCGTCGGAGAATCCCTGCTCCCACCTACCATGTTGGTCAAAGGGTGTGGTTGTCGTCAAGGAACCTGCCACTCAGGGTGGAGTCGCAGAAGTTGGCACCTCGGTTCATTGGCCCATTCCCTATCATAAGAGTGATTAGCCCAACTGCTGTCCGGCTCCAACTGCCTAATTCCATGAGGGTGCACCCCACTTTCCATGTGTCTAGGATTAAGCCCATTCATGAGAGTCCGCTGGTCCCTGCTGCGCCTTGTCCTCCTCCTCCACAGCTCGTCGATGGTGGTCTGGTTTACACCGTCCGCCGCCTGCTTCGGTCCAGACGGAGGGTAGGGGTCTCCAGTACCTCATTGACTGGGAGGGCTATGGACCTGAGGAAAGGACCTGGGTGCCAGCTAGTCGGATTGTGGATAGGACTCTCATCACCGCCTTCCACCAACGGCATCCTGATCAACCTGCAATCCGTAGGGGGCCGCCCCAGAGGGATCCCTAACCGTCCTGCCCGCTCGGCTTCCTGTCCTGTGCCTGATCCTGTCTCGGGACCTGTCCCATCTCCCGACCACGGCCCTCCGGCTTCCTCCGAGGATGAGGGCGTTCGCTCGGACCGTTCGGAGGAGTTCTAGCCCTCCTCCGGCTCCCCTCCTCCCGCCCGGCGTGGTGTTGCTCTTGGGACTTCTGGGGCCGTCCCTTGGGGGGTTCTGTCATGAGCCCTCTCACTCCACCGGGTTACCACCTTAATGTGTTTCCACTATCTTCCACTCTGCTCATCTCTCTCTCTCTACTCAGCCTAACTAGCTCCACCTGTCCCTGCTCTGCTCGGCTCTAATTACTCTGCCAGCTGCGCTGCATTACCCACTAACCTCTCCCAGTATTTAAAGTCCTGTCTTTCAGCTCTCCTTTGTCAGATCGTCTGCAAAGCTCACACCCGAACCTGTGTGCTCGCGCTTCTGGCTCACCCTTGTTTTGTGACCCCGGACCTGCCTGATTCTTGGATACTCTTCTGCCCCAGGAAAACCAGACCGGCTTTCTGCCATTACGACTCCTGACTACTCTTCGACCCCGGTAACTCTGACCAGCCTTCTGCCTTGCTACAACGTATTTGGATTTCCCTTGAACTGTACTTCTGCCTTGTTTCATCCGCCCCGTTGTGTCTGTGTTTCCTCCCCCCCCCCAGGACTTCTGGACCACCAACCACCGGCGTCATCGGACGCATCGCTGCCACTGGGGGGGGGGGGCACAGACCCAGCACATTGGACGGGATAACCCCTGGAGCCTTCACTCACTCCCTACTTCCCTTTTCCCTTAAGTTTTAATAAACTTTCTGGTGTGACGCAATTGTGGTCCTCTTGTCGTCTGTCTGAACCGTGACAGGTGTATGGGAATATTTGTGAACATATGGGAGCAAAAGGCTATTTAACCATTTACTGCAGTGGGCTAAATCTGTCACAAAGAGTGATTCTTGGTAGTTTTAAACAAATCTACTTTGAAACAAAAGTATACACCTCACAAACATGGTTATGGGCTTAAAGAAATAAGACAGATATAGAGTTGAGTTTGCATCCCAATATTACACTTTATGTGCATTCTGAAAATATTCCAAACCCTTGACTTTTTCCACATTTTGTTAGGTTATTCTAAAATGGATTAAATTGTTTATTTTCCACATCAATCTACACACAATACGCCATAATGACAAAGAAAAAACGGAAATATGACATTTACGTAAGTATTCAGACCCTATACTCAATACTCAATTACAGCCTCGAGTCTTCCTGGGTATGATGCTATAAGCTTGGCACCCTGTATTTGTGGAGTTTCTCCCATTCTTCTCTGAAGATCCTCTCAAGCTCTGTCAGGTTGGATGGGAAGCGTCGGTGCACAGCTATTTTCAGGTCTCTCCAGAGATCTTCGATCGGGTTCAAGTCCAGGCTCTGGCTGGGCCTTTCAAGGACATTCAAAGACTTGTCCCGAAGCCAATCCTGTGTTGTCTTGGCTGTGTGCTTAGGGTTGTTGTCCTGTTGGAAGGTGAACCTTAACCCCAGTCTGAGGTCCTGAGCGCTCTGGGGCAGGTTTTCATCAAGGATCTCTCTGTACTTTGCTCCGTTCATCTTTCCCTCGATCTTGACTAGTCTCCCAGTCCCTGCCGCTGAAAAACATTCCCACAGCATGATGCTGCCACCACCATGCTTCACCGTAGGGATGGTGCCAGGTTTCCTCCAGACATGACGCTTGGCATTCAGGCCAAATAGTTCAATCTTTGTTTCAACAGACCAGAGAATCTTGTTTCTCATGGTCTGAGAGTCTTTAGGTGCCTTTTGGCAAACTCGAAGCTGGCTGTCATGTGCCTTTTACTAAGGAGTGGCTTCCGTCTGGCCACTCTACCATTAAGGCCTGATTGGCGGAGTGCTGCAGAGATGGTTGTCCTTCTGGAATGTTCTCCCATCTCCACAGAGAACTCTGGAGCTCTTGGTGGTTCCAAACTTCTTCCATTTAAGAATGATGGAGGCTACTGTGTTCTTGGGGACCTTCAATGCTGCAGAAATGTGTTGGTACCCTTCCCCAGATCTGTGCCTCGACACAATCCTGTCTCTGAGCTCTACGGACAATTCCTTTGACCTCATGGCTTGGTTTTTGCTCTGACATGCACTGTCAACTGTTGGACCTTATAGGACAGCTGTGTACCTTTCCAAATCATGTCCAATCAATTGAATTTATCACAGGTAGACAATCAAGTTGTAGAAACCTCTCAAGGATGATCAATGGAAACCAGATGCACCTGAGCTCAATTTCAAGTCTCATAGCAAAGGGTCTGAATACTTATGTAAATAAGGTATTTCTGTCTTCTTTTAAAAAATATAAATTAGCAAACATTTCTATAAACCTGTTTTTCCTTTGTCATTATGGGGTATTGTGTGTAGATTGATGACGACATTTATTTATTTTATTCCATTTTAGAATAAGGCTGTAACGTAACAAAATGTGGAAAATGTCAAGGGGTCTGAATTCTTTCCTAATGCACTGTACAACACAGAATACTGAAATATAACAAAATTGATTGACATTGAAACACCGTTTTTTATTAATTATGAAATTATGAAAAACATTAATAACATTCCACCCATGAAGCCAAAGAGGGCACTTTTGGTCATTTACTGCAGGAAAGGGCTACGGAATGCAGAGCAGTACAGGACAAAGATTTACAAAATACACTCACAATATATTTCAGTGAGTGATGCACTGACGAGGTTGGGAAGCTCGTCGGATGAAAAGGACAAGTGTCAATACTTCGGCATGATTGACATTATCATTGGCTCATGATCAACAAGCAACCCAATTGGAACTGTGGATACGTCGTCAGAGACAAGTCCTGTGCCTGGTGCTGCAAGTCAAAGTCCAAACCAGACACTGAACAGTTTATCATCTGAAATGGACAATTCCTTCCCCAGTGGTAAGTTGACAGTAGGCTATGCATAGCAGAGTTAACTGTAAGTTAACGTGAGCTAGCTAGCAAAAAATGATAACGTTAGGCCATGTAACATTAGCATGTGATTAGTCCACTGATAAATCACACGTCCGTTGCTTACAATATGTAGGCTATGCATAGCAATAATACACTGTAGCAATAGCAATGATGCATAGCAATGATACACTGTCAGTTAGCTACAGTGGCTTGTGAAAGTATTCACCCCCCATTTTTCCTATTTTGTTGCCTTACAACCTGGAATTAAAATGGATTTATGGGGGGTTTGTATCATTTGATTTACACAACATGCCTACCACTTTGAAGATGCAAAATATGTTTTATTGTGAAACAAACAAGAAATAAGACCAAAAAAAACAGAACTTGAGTGTGCATAACTATTCACCCCCCCCAAAGTCAATACTTTGTAGAGCCACCTTTTGCAGCAATTACAGCTGCAAGTCTCTTGGGGTTTTTCTCTATAAGCTTGGCACATCTAGCCACTGGGATTTTTGCCCATTCTTCAAGGCAAAACTGCTCCAGCTCCTTCAAGTTGGATGGGTTCCACTGGTGTACAGCAATCTTTAAGTCATACCACAGATTCTCAATTGGATTGAGGTCTGGGCTTTGACTAGGCCATTCCAAGACATTTAAATGTTTCCCCTTAAACCACTCGAATGTTGCTTTAGCAGTATGCTTAGAGTCATTGTGCTGCTGGAAGGTGAACCTCCGTCCCAGTCTCAAATCTCTGGGAGACTGAAACAGGTTTCCCTCAAGAATTTCCCTGTATTTAGCGCCATCCATCATTCCTTCAATTCTGACCAGTTTCCCAGGCCTGCAGATGAAAAACATCCCCACATTATGATGCTGCCACCACCATGCTTCACTGTGGTGGATGGTGTTCTCGGGGTGATGAGAGGTGTTGGGTTTGCGCCAGACATAGCGTTTCCTTGATGGCCAAAAAGCTCAATTTTAGTCTCATCTGACCAGAGTACCTTCTTCCATATGTTTGGGGAGTCTCCCACATGCTTTTTGGCAAACAAAAAACGTGTTTGCTTATTTTTTTATTGAAGCAATGGCTTTTTTCTGGCCACTCTTCTGTAAAGCCCAGCTCTGTGGAGTGTACGGCTTAAAGTGGTCCTATGGACAGATACTCCAATCTCCGCTGTGGACAGATACTCCAATCTCTGCTGCTCCTTCAGGGTTATCTTTGGTCTCTTTGTTGCCTGTCTGATTAAGTTTTGGTGGGCGGCCCTCTCTTGGCAGGTTTGTTGTGGTCCCATATTCTTTCCATTTTTTAATAATGGATTTAATGGTGCTCCGTGGGATGTTCAAAGTTTCTGATATTTTTTTATAACCCAACCTGGATCTGTACTTCTCCACAACTTTTCCCTGACCTGTTTGGAGAGCTCCTTGGTGTTCATGGTGCCACTTGCTTGGTGGTGCCCCTTGCTTAGTGGTGTTGCAGACTCTGGGGCCTTTCAGAACAGGTGTATATATACTGAGATCATGTGACAAATGATGTGACACTTAGAATGCACACAGGTGGACTTTATTTAACTAATTATGTGACTTCTGAAGGTAATTGGTTGCATCAGATCTTATTTAGGGGCTTCATAGCAAAGGGGGTGAATACATATGCACGCACCACTTTTCCGTTATTTATTTGTTCGAATTTTTTGAAACAAGTTATTTTTTTCATTTCACTTCACCAATTTGGACTATTTTATGTACGTCCATTACATGAAATCCAAATAAAAATCATTTTAAATTACAGGTTGTAATGCAACAAAATAGGAATTACGCCAAGGGGGCTTAATACTTTTGCAAAGGCACTGTATATAGGAGGACGGGCTCATTGTAATGGCTGGAAGGGAATGAACGGAACAGTCAAAAGTGGTTTCCATATTTTACATTTACATTTATATTTTAGTCATTTAGCAGACACTCTTATCCAGAGCGACTTACAGTAGTGAGTGCATATATTTTCATACTTTTTTTGTACAGATGTTTGATGTGTTTAAAAAAATAAAATCTTATTAAAAAATATATTTATTTATTAAAACATACAATCTACCTGCAGTGAAGCCGCTCAACATTTACATTACATTCAGTCATCTAAACTTCTCCCGTCCAGAGCGATCCAGAGGAGCAACCAGGGTCAAGCGCCCCGCCCAAGAGCATGTCGACAGATCTCCCAAGTTTTATAAGTCAAAACGGGGACCCGAACCAGCAACCTGTCGGCCACCGTGTTTGATACCGTTCCATTTATTCCATTCCAGCCATTACAATGAGCCGTCCTCCTGTAGCTCCTCCCACCAGCCTCCATTGATATGCTCTTGGTAAAAGAGAATTACACTGTTTAGGCTTACCACTTCGAATTGTAAACATGAATGGGTGGCTACAATATAACAATTCTAGCCAAGATAGATCTAACAGACCATAATGATAGGTCTGCTCTAGGTCCCGTGTAGCTCAGTTGGTAGAGCATGGCGCTTGCAACGCCAGGGTTGTGGGTTAGATTCCCACGGGGGGCCAGTATGAAAAAAATGTATGTACTCACTAACTGTAAGTCGCTCTGGATAAGAGCATCTGCTAAATGACAAAAATGTAAAATCTAGGCTTATTTGAAAACAGAATATGAAACATTTTAAATTAAATTATATATGCCTGCCATCATGTGTCATTTTGGCTTGTGTTCTTCATTGATATTAGATTGCTGGTATCACGTAACAGACAACATTGTAACTGCACTTGTGGCTACATTTTCGTGACTGTTTGTATAGGCTATAGTGGCAACAAGTTGCAGAGAAATAGCCAGGCATCTTTTTATCACCTTGTTGCATGTTTTTGGATGAGTATGCTGAGAAACATATTCAACCTCATTAACTCTTGATTCATCCTTAAAAACTGTTGGCCTCAGAGTTGTTGTGTGAGACTCCTGTCTTGGTTTAGGCAGATAGGGGGAATTCCGACCCGAGTTAAGTGCGCGTAAATGTAACGTAATTCCCTTTTTATGCACCTTTCTCTCTACACATATTCTGACATTGAACTTAAGCATGAGAATAGCATGCTATTCGTTTTGGGTGTACATCAAATAAATGAATGTGTGGTGGAGGTGTGTCTACAGATTTTGACCTTTACTTATTTCCCTCATAATACCACCACCTTTATGCGCGATGAAATGATTAATAAAGTCGAGCAACCTGTCGGTTCCAAGTGAAAAAACACATTTATGTTTTCTGATAGAAATAACACCATTCTCCATTTTGATAAGCTCTATTAATAATAGCTAGGTATATGAGTGAGCCGTTTGGATAAGGGGGTTGTAGATATACAGTACCAGTCAAGAGTTTGGACACACCTACTCATTCAAGGGTTTTTCTTTATTTTTACTATTTTCTACATTGTATTATTCTACATTGTAGAATAATAGTGAAGACATAATGATATGCCATTTAGCAGACGCTTTTATCCAAAGCGACTTACAGTTATGTGTGCATTTTTTTTTTTTTTACGTATGGGATCGAACCCACTACCCAGGCGTCACAAGCGCCATGCTCTACCAATTGAGCTACAGAGGACCAATTGAAGGGGGACAACTTTGAAGAATCTCAAATATAAAATATATTTTGATTTGTTTAACACTTTTTTGGTTAATAGTATGAAAAAAATGTATGCACTCACTAACTGTAAGTCGCTCTGGATAAGAGCGTCTGCTAAATGACTAAAATGTAAAAATGTACATGATTCCATATGTGTTATTTCATGGTTTTGATGTCTTCACTATTATTCAACAATGTAGAAAATAGTAAAAATAAAGAAAAACCCTTGAATGAATAGGTGTTTCCAAACTTTTGACTGGTACTGTAAATTACAAATGTTTTATATTTATTTTACCTTATGATCTCTGGTGTGATGGAGTGAGAGTGTGGGTGTGTGATGGTCGGTATATTCCTGCTCGTTAGCTACATCTGCTGGCCAGGAGTGAGGGCGGCCCGGAAGGGTAAGAGCCTAGTTACACACACATTAATATAATGAGCTTGGAGGTTGGGTGGTGGCTGTTTGACCTGGATTTGGCCAGATCTGTTTTTGGTCTGGAGCAGCAAGAACTGACATGCAGAGCCCTCCAACGCGGAGAGGGATATCGAACCCAACGGGACAGGAACTTACCGGATGTTACTCAGCCGTAGACCTGACCCCAGTAAAGACAATCCTGTTTTCTTTTAAATCCACAACTAGAATCCCTCCACAGCCTCATAGAGGATCTAGATACATTTTCTAACCTCTCTGGATTACAACCAAATTATGACAAATGTACTATAATACGTATTGGATCACTAAAAAATAAAAATGTTACATTACCATGTAGTTTACCAATAAAATGGTCTGATGGTGATGTGGATATACTCGGAATACATATCCCAAAGGAAATAAATGATCTCACTTCAATAAATTTTAATAGAAAGTTAGCAAAAATAGATAAGATCTTGCTATCAATTTGTCAATTTGTGGAAAAATCACCCTGATTCACTTTTTAGTATTATCCCAGTTTACCTATTTGCTTATGGTCTTGCCTACGCCTAGCGAACAGTTTTTTAAATTATATGAGAAAAAAATATTCCATTTTATTTGGAATGGCAAATCAGAGAAAATTAAAAGGGCCTATTTATATAATGAATATGAATTCGGAGGACAGAAATTATTAAATATTGAAGCATTAGATCTATCACTAAAAGCTTCAGTCATACAAAAGTTATACTTAAATCCGAACTGGTTCTCAAGCAAATTAGTAAGATTGTCTCACCCAATGTTCAAGAATGGCCTTTTCCCCTTTATTCAGATTACAACAACTCATTTTCAGTTATTTGGAAAGGAAATCATCTCCCAAATATCACTATTTCTAAAACAAGCCATAGAAAGTTGGTTGCAATTTCAATTTAATCCTCCAGAAACGACAGAACAAATAATGCAACAAATAGTGTGGTTAAATTCAAATATACTAATTGACAAAAAAACTTTATTTTTTGACAGAATGTTTAAAAAAGGTATAATCTTCGTAAATGATATCATCGGTAGGACTGGTGGAGTTATGTCGCACATGCAGCTAACAAAAACATATGGAAATGTCTGCTCTACCCAAAATTACAACCAAATAATTGCAGCCTTACCGCAAAAGTGGAAGAGGAAAGTGGAAGGGGGAGAAAGTAAGGAACTTGTCTGTCGGCCTTGCATTAAAGAACATAATTGGTAAACTGTGATAAATAAAAACGTATATCAGTTTCACTTAAGGACCAAAGGATTGACAGCCGTCCCATATAGATTGCAAAATAGTTGGGAAGAGATTTTTGACGTACCGATCCCATGGCATAGTGTTTATGAACTGCCACGCAAAACGACACCGGATTCAAAAATTAGAATCTTTCAATTTAAATTATTATATAAAATTCTTGCTACCAATAGAATGTTATTTATATGGGGGATACAATCTTCCCAGCTCTGCAGATTTTGCTGTGAAGAGACAAAATCATTAGATCATTTGTTTTTGGTTCTGTCCATTTGTAGCTTGTTTTTGGACACAGGTCCAGGAATGGATAAAGGATTGCAATATTTACCTGGAGCTAACCTTGCAGATAGCATTACTGGGTGATCTGAAAAGTCATAGTCAATCGATCAATAATATAATAACACTTTTAGAAAATGTATATTTTTAATTCACAATCTGTAGAAGCAATGAGAATAGAAAGGTTCAGAACTTTTGTAAAACATCACAGTACGGTTGAAATATACAGTGAGGGAAAAAGGTATTTGATCCCCTGCTGATTTTGTACGTTTGCCCACTGACAAAGACACGATCAGTCTATAATTTTAATGGTAGGTTTATTTGAACAGTGAGAGACAGAATAACAACAACAACATTTTCTTGGTGACTATGGTCCCAGCTACCTTCAGATCATTGACAAGATCCTCCCGTGTAGTTCTGGGCTGATTCCTCACCGTTCTCATGATCATTGTAACTCCACGAGGTGAGATCTTGCATGGAGCCCCAGGCCGAGGGAGATTGACAGTTCTTTTGTGTTTCTTCCATTTGCAAAGAATCGCTGTTGTCAACTGTTGTCACCTTCTCACCAAGCTGCTTGGCGATGGTCATGTAGCCCATTCCAGCCTTGTGTAGGTCTACAATCTTGTCCCTGACATCCTTGGAGAGCTCTTTGGTCTTGGCCATGGTGGAGAGTATGGAATCTGATTGATTGATTGCTTCTGTGGACAGGTGTCTTTTATACAGGTAACAAGCTGAGATTAGGAGCACTCCCTTTAAGAGTGTGCTCCTAATCTCAGCTCGTTACCTTTATAAAAGACACCTGGGAGCCAGAAATCTTTCTGATTGAGAGGTGGTCAAATACTTATTTCCCTCATTAAAATGCACATCAATTTATAACATTTTTGACATGAATTTTTCTGATTTTTTTTGTTATTGTTCTGTCTCTCACTGTTCAAATAAACCTACCATTACAATTATAGACAGATCATTTCTTTGTCAGTGGGCAAACGTACAAAATCAGCAGGGGATCAAATATTTTTTTCCCTCACTGTATATGGCAAATATAAATCCTATATGGATGGTGTTAAGAGATAGATGGGAGGTGTTGAATGGAGTTGAAGGATGGGACTAATAACAAATAACAACAAATAATAACAAGATAACTAATAATGTAAGCATACTGTGTCCATAATAAGTATATAGGTTGTATGTTGGGAGCTTTTGGGAAAGAGCACAGTTAGAAAGATATGGCATATAGAAGCAAACCGGATGGACATCATGAAAATGATCGGAGAGGTTGAGAGTAGAAGAAGTTCAGGAGCAAAAAAAAATAAAAAATAAAATTATTATTGTAAAATTGACTGTGTCCATAAGGTGTAGATAGTAAGTATAGGCTGGAAGTAGAGGCCTGGGCATTGTTGTTCACTAATTTACCCCAAGTAGGGAAAGGATGGCTGGGTTGAAAAGTAATAAAGGGGAGTATATATATAAAAAACATGGGGGATTGGAAGTGATGCAGACAATTACATTGATATAAGTTACAATCTATCTGCAATATTAAGCTGATCTACCCCCAAAAAAAAAAAAAAAAAAAAAAAAAAAAGACAATCCTGTTGGAATTCTGTTTTATTTTGTTTGATACAGGTAAACAGCCTAGCTGTTCGTCAGCATAGAGGGAAGACCCGTGTAGAAAGGCTCAAAGAGGAGCTAGGTTTTTGGTTTGGTTTTATTAATACCCAGCGCTTTGGCACATTCTGTTGTTTATTTTCCTGAATAAAAGTCCTGGGTCGTTTCCCTGGAGAAAGATCCATATTGGGCTAAGCTGGTGTTACTTCACTCTCTCCTCACATATTTTTATTTGCACAAGTACTATAGCCTTTTGTCTGGAGTAAGAAAATGGTAAAAACAGTATGGCCACTATAGAGGTCCTATAATTTGCTGCTCTATATGTAATTATATGGTGGCCACAGCATTAGAGTAAGGTGTTACAAAAGGTGCTATCTAGAATCTAAAAGGCTGTCCACATAGGATAACCTTTTGAAGAAGCATTTTTGGTTCCAGGTAGAACCTATTTTGTTCCAGGTGGAACCCTTTTGGGTTCCACGTAGAACCCTTTCCACAGAGGGTTCTACATGGAACCCAAAAGAGTTCCACCTGGAACCAAAAAGGGTTCTACCTGAAACCAAAAATGGTTCTCCTATGGGGACAGCCGGAGAACCCTTCTGGAACCCTTTTTTTTGTTTCGAATGTATAGCTTCAGTATCAGTGAGCCACCTGCTTAAAAAAAATGTATATATTACTAAGTTATAAATTGGCCTGGTATAACAGCCAGGTCTCAAGCGTTCAACTTATTTGCCGTGTGCCCTTGGGTATGAGCTGCCTAAGTTGTTTTGATGATGTGAACCTAATCATGATTAATCAATTGTACATTGAACCTGAGAACAACATATTGTTAGCCATAGATTACAGTTCTCAATGTTGCAACTTTTGTTTAGCAAACATTTTTTGGTTTAGAATTTCGCTTCCCATTACTTTCCCAATTCTACCTAAATGTCAAGTCAAATAAATGCTTTACTTGAAATAATGAATACACAATCAACGATTGATGAAACCAAACCACAAACGTGCACTTACCAAAACCAGCTGTATAATTGCATTCTTCCAAAGTGTCAGAGTAAAGCAGGATAGTTCCTCCTTGGCATGAGACAATTGTCCTCTCAGAGTTCAGCAGAGACCACATTCCCCAGGATTCTAGAGCAGAGTGACACAGAGTGACAAATAGAGAACTAGGATTGAGGGGTGGGCTGGCGCTCATAACCATAGTGACATAATAATATCCTGTGTTGCTGTTAATGTATTTGAGTTTGTGGATCTCTCTCTCTCTCACCCTCTTTCTCTCCCCTCCACCCCCCATGTCTCTGCTTCTCTCTCCCTTTCTTGGTTAGTGAAACTGTCACTTGTTGATGCCCACAAAGCTCAAGCTATCGCATATCGACACGGTCAATGTTTTTATTTTTGTCTGTTTTTAAGACTATTTTGAATATTGTACAGAATATAGACAGGGAACTTAATCTCAGATTTAGTTTAGTAATTTACTACTTGTGTTAAGCATCTCTTTTAGAATGACAAACAGATTGCTCATTTGTTAATAATAATTAATTAATAAATAATGAATGTCAATTTAGCTACATATGATAGATAACTGATCACTAAGTGTTCAATGTTGCTATCCGCTCCCCCTCAAAATCATTAGGTGTCTCTTTTGTTCATACAGTGCCGTCAAAGTATTCACACCCCTTGCCTTTTTCCACATTTTGTTGCGTTACAAAGTGGGATTAAAATTGATTTAATTGTCTTTTCTTGTCAACGATCTGCACAAAATACTCTAATGACAAAGTAGGAGAAAAATTATAATATTAGTTTTTTTTAAATCATAATAAAATAAAACACAAATATATCTTGATTAGATAAATATTCCCCTGACTGCCTACATGTTAGAATCAGCTTTGACAGCAATTACAGCTACGAGTCTTTCTGGGTAACAGCTTTCCACACCTGGATTGTGCAACATTTGCCATTATTATTTTCAAAATTCTTTAAGCTCTGTCAAATTGTTTGTTGATCATTGCTAGACAACCATTTTCAGGTCTTGCCATATATTTTCGAGCAGATTTAAGTCAAAACTGTAACTCGGCCACTCAGGAACATTCACTGTCTTCTTGGCAAGCAACTCCAGTGTTGATTTGGCCTTGTGTTTTAGGTTATTGTCCTGCTGAAAGGTAAATTCATTTCCCAGTGTCTTGTGGAAAGCAGACTGAACCAGGTTTTTCCTCTAGGATTTTGCCTGTGCTTTGCTCCATTCCGTTTCTTAACGATTACACGCATACCCATAACATTATGCAGCCACCATTATGCTTGAAAACATGGAAAGTGGGACTCAGTAATGTGTTGTATTGGATTTGCCCCAAACAAATTTGTATTCAGGACAAAAAGATAATTGCTATGCCACATGTTTTTCCATGTTGAAATTATGGGGTATTGTGTGTAGGCCAGTAACAAAAAAATATCAATTTAATCCATTTTAAATTCAGTCTGTAACACAACAAAATAAGTAAAAATTAGATGGGTGTGAATACTTTCTGAAGGTACTGAAGTAAGTTGGTACTAAAAGTCTCTGAGGAAATTGTAAGTTATCTTGGAAACAGGGTGTGTCATGTGCATGTGTACCCTTGAGAGGATGTGGTTTCAGCCACGTGTGTGTTCATGGCCCCTTCTATCTGTTTCATATCTTGACAATCATTGACATTTCCTTATTTTCGTTGCTCTTTTTTTTGCTTTTGCAGTAAAGCTCTGGTTTGGTAGTTTGGTATCTCTTTCACGAACACGTACCTACAGTACTTTCAGAAAGTATTCACACCACTTGACTTTCTCCACATGTTGTTGTGTTACAGCCTGAATTAACCCTCCCGTTGTCCTAGGGTCAAAATGACCCGCCACTGTGTTGAACCAACTTTATTTAATTTTTATATTTTTGGGATCATTTGTGAGAAGGAGGCAGTGAGACTTCAAAGAAAGTATCACTGCCTCCTTCTCACAAATGATCCAAAAAATATAAAAATTAAATAAAGTTGGTTCAACACAGTGGCGGGTCATTTTGACCCTAGGACAACGGGAGGGTTAAAAATTCATTCATTTGAGTTTTTGTGTCACTGGCGTACACACAATACCCCATAATGTCAAAGTGTAATTATGTTTTGAGAATTTATTTGAAATTAATAAATAATGTAAAGCTGAAATGTCTTGAATCATTAAGTATTCAACCCCTTTGTTTTGGCAAGCCTAAATAAGTTCAGGAGTAAAAATGTGCTTAACCCTCAGTCGAGTAGTGATTTTCAAACAAAGATTCAACCACAAAGACCACAGAGGTTTTCCAATGCCTTGTAAAGAAGGGCACCTGTTGGTAGATGAGTAAAAAAAAAAGCAGACTTTGAATATCCGTTTGAGCATGGTGAAGTTATTAATTACACTTTCGATGTTGTATCAATACACCCAGTCACTACAAAGATACAGGCGTC
Organism: Coregonus clupeaformis; assembly: GCF_020615455.1. Taxonomy (NCBI): domain Eukaryota; kingdom Metazoa; phylum Chordata; class Actinopteri; order Salmoniformes; family Salmonidae; genus Coregonus; species Coregonus clupeaformis. The sequence continues at coordinate 30,459,353 of NC_059231.1, read as the reverse complement.
CTTCCTAACTCAGTTGCCGGAGAGGAAGGTAAAAGCTCAGGGATTTCACCATTAGGCCAATGGTGACTTTAAAACAGTTACAGAGTTTAATGGCTGTGATAGGAGAAAACTGAGGATGGATCAACAACATTGTAGTTACTCCACAATACTAACCTAATTGACAGAGTGAAAAGAAGGAAGCCTGTACAGAATACAAAATATTCCAAAACATGCATCCTGTTTGCAACAACACACTAAAGTAATACTGCAAAAAATGTGGCAAGGCAATTATCTTTTGGTCCTGAATACAAAGTGTTATGTTTGGGGCAAATCCAATATAACACATTACTGAGTACCACTCTCCATATTTCAACCATAGTGGTGGCTGCATCATGTTATGGGTATGCTTGAAATCCTGGTTCAGTCTGCTTTCCACCAGACACTGGGAGATTAATTTACCTTTCAGCAGGACAATAATCTAAAACACAAGGCCAAATCTACACTGGAGTTGCTTACTGTCATGAGCCCTCTCACTCCACTGGGTTACCACCTTAAGTTGTTTCCACTCTGCTCACCACTCTCTCTCTACTCAGCCTAACTAGCTCCACCTGTCCCTGCTCTACTCGGCTCTAATTACTCTGCCAGCTGCGCTGCATTACCCACTAACCTCTCCCAGTATTTATAGCCCTGTCTTTCAGCTCTCCTGTGTCAGATCGTCTGCAAAGCTCACACCCGGAACCTGTTTGCTCGCGCTTCTGGCTCACCCTGGTTTTGTGACCCCGGACCTGCCTGGTTTTTGGATACTCTTCTGCCTCAGGAGATCCAGACCTGCTTCTGCCATTACGACTCCTGACTACTCTTCAATCCCGGTAACTCTGACCAGCCTTCTGCCTTGCTACTACGTATTTTGGATCTCCCTTGAACTGTACTGCTGCCTGGTTTCATTCCGCCCGTTGTGTCTGTGTTTCCTCCCCCCAGGACTTCTGGACCACCAACCACCGGCGTCATCGGACGCATCGCTGCCACTGGGGGGAGGCACAGACCCAGCACATCGGACGGGATAACCCCCTGGAGCCTTCACTCACTCCCTACATCCCTTTCCCCTTAAGTTTAAATAAACTTTCTGGTGTGACGCAATTGTGGTCCTCTTGTCGTCTGTCTGAACCGTGACAGTACGATCTGACCATTATGGACTCAGCGCACACTTCCCCCGACATGGAAACCGAAGAACCTGAGCAACCCACTGCCATGCTACGCCTGGAACACACTGAGAGAGAGCTAGGCCGCATGAGCGGCGACATCACCTCTCTGCTTCAGGCCGGCTACCAACAGCATCAGCAGTTCCAGCAGCACCAGCAGCAGTCCCAGCAGCAGCAACAACAACTCGCCATGATCATTCAACTCCTCACCAACCTGACCCCAGCCAGTCTGCCCACCAGCCCTGCCCCCGAGTTACCTGCCCCGGTCATTGCAGCCGCTGCTCCGAACCCAAGATTGGAAACCCCGAGCGGTTCAACGGCGATTCTACCCAGGTCCGGCCATTCCTGACTAGCTGCCGACTTCAGTTCTCCTTGCAGCCAAGGACCTTCGCCACGGAGGGGGCTAAGGTTGGGTATGCCATCACTCACCTGACGGGCCGAGCTCGACTCTGGGGAACAGCAGAGTTCGAACGTCAAACCCCCCGCATGTGCAACCTTCGACCGGTTTGTCGAGGAGATGCTGAAGGTGTTTGACCTGGATTCACCAACCGCAGAGGCGTCTCGTGAACTGTTCAGTATTCGACAAGGCAGACGTACAGTCGCAGACCATTCCATCGACTTCCGAACCCTGGCTAGACGAAGTTCTTGGAACACACCATCGTTGGTGGACGCGTTCTTCCATAGTTTGGCTGACTATATCAAGGACGAGTTGGTCTCCCATGAACTGCCTTCCACTCTTGATGAAGCCATCGCACTGACTGTCAGGATCGACAGAGGGATACAGACCCGTCGTCGTGAGAGGGGGCGCCAAGGTCCACCTACTACCGGCATTCGGAGAGATCCGACTGGGCTCCTGTCATCTACTGCCACTCACCCAGTTCAGCTTGATCAGTCTGAGCCTATGGAGATTGGGCGAGCCTCTCTCACTCCTGCAGAGCGCCAGCGACGCTTCACCTCAAACCTCTGCCTCTATTGTGGAGGTGATGGACATCGGGTGGTAACCTGCCCTTTAAAGGGCCGAAGCTCACCGGGCATAGGGGGAGTCCGGTTGAGTTCAATGACCATCCAGTCCTCCGACCGCAAACCCCTGCTGCAAGTTCACCTCCGCCTCCCTGACTCAACTCACACCCTGGCTGCTCTGGTGGATTCTGGCGCCGAAGCCAACATAATGGACATCAAGCTGGCACGCCAACTGGGACTGGAGAACCTCCGTTTGACACCTCCTATTCCTGCCCGGGCACTGGACGGACACTTACTCGGATCGGTCACTCATGTCACGGCCCCGGTCTCGATGGGTCTGTCCGGAAACCATCAAGAAACTATCCAGTTTCACCTGCTCCCCTCTCCAGGCCAACCCCTCATCCTGGGTTACCCATGGCTCCGCCCGGCACAACCCTCAGCTCGACTGGGTGACCGGGGTGATCAGGGAGTGGGGAGAGGACTGCCACCGAACCTGCCTGCTTGCCGCCGCACTGCCCCCCTCGGTCAGTACCTACTAACTCCGCTCCTGACCCCTCCAAGGACCCTGTGTCGATTCTGCCAAGTCCCTGCATCGTTGCAGCTCTGACCTGGGCTGTTGAGGAACAGGTGCTGGAGGCTCTCCGTAACCAGCCAGGTCCCAGCACTTGCCCAGCTGACCGCCTTTTTGTCCCCAAGACCTGAGGTCCCAGGTCGTTCAGTGGGGACATGACTCCCGCCTAGCTTGTCACCCTGGCTCCACCCGCACTTACAACCTGCTCGCCCAGAGGTTCTGGTGGCCCTCTCTGAGGAAGGATGTACGGGAATTCGTCCAAGCCTGCCCCATCTGCAACCAACACAAGTCGTCCTGCCAGCCCCCAGCCGGGATTGCTGCAGCCCCTGCCTGTGCCCAGGAGTCCGCTGGTCCCTGCTGCGCCTTGTCCTCCTCCTCCACGGCTCGTCGATGGTGGTCTGGTTTACACCGTCCGCCGCCTGCTTCGGTCCAGACGGAGGGGTAGGGGTCTCCAGTACCTCATTGACTGGGAGGGCTATGGACCTGAGGAAAGGACCTGGGTGCCAGCTAGTCGGATTGTGGATAGGACTCTCATCACCGCTTTCACCAACGGCATCCTGATCAACCTGCAATCCGTAGGGGCCGCCCCAGAGGGGTCTCTAACCGTCCTGCCCGCTCGGCTTCCTGTCCTGTGCCTGATCCTGTCTCGGGACCTGTCCCATCTCCCGACCACGGCCCTCCGGCTTCCTCCGAGGATGAGGACGTTCGCTCGGACCGTTCGGAGGAGTTCTAGCCCTCCTCCGGCTCCCCTCCTCCCGCCCGGCGTGGTGTTGCTCTTGGGACTTCTGGGGCCGTCCCTTGGGGGGGTTCTGTCATGAGCCCTCTCACTCCACTGGGTTACCACCTTAAGTTGTTTCCACTCTGCTCACCACTCTCTCTCTACTCAGCCTAACTAGCTCCACCTGTCCCTGCTCTACTCGGCTCTAATTACTCTGCCAGCTGCGCTGCATTACCCACTAACCTCTCCCAGTATTTATAGCCCTGTCTTTCAGCTCTCCTGTGTCAGATCGTCTGCAAAGCTCACACCCGGAACCTGTTTGCTCGCGCTTCTGGCTCACCCTGGTTTTGTGACCCCGGACCTGCCTGGTTTTTGGATACTCTTCTGCCTCAGGAGATCCAGACCTGCTTCTGCCATTACGACTCCTGACTACTCTTCAATCCCGGTAACTCTGACCAGCCTTCTGCCTTGCTACTACGTATTTTGGATCTCCCTTGAACTGTACTGCTGCCTGGTTTCATTCCGCCCCGTTGTGTCTGTGTTTCCTCCCCCCCCCCAGGACTTCTGGACCACCAACCACCGGCGTCATCGGACGCATCGCTGCCACTGGGGGGAGGCACAGACCCAGCACATCGGACGGGATAACCCCCTGGAGCCTTCACTCACTCCCTACATCCCTTTCCCCTTAAGTTTAAATAAACTTTCTGGTGTGACGCAATTGTGGTCCTCTTGTCGTCTGTCTGAACCGTGACACTTACCAAGAATACAATGAATGTTCCTGAGTGGCTGGGTTTCAGTTTTGACTTAAATCTGCTTGAAAATCTATGGCAAGACCTGAAAATGGTTTTCTAGCAATGATCAACAACCAATTTGACAAAGCTTGAAGAATTTAAAAAAGAATAATGTGCAAATGTTGCACAATCCAGGTGTGGAAAGCTCTTAGAGACTTACCTGGAAAAAAATGCATTTAATCAATCGTGAATTCAGGCTGTAACACAACAAAATGTGGAATAAGTCACACAAACAAGAAGGTACGCATACATACACATTGATCATTCTTGAATTGCATCCCTCGCCTTTGCAACCATGAAAAACACTTTAATATGAGAAATATTTACACATCATACATGTTGTTGTTTATATTGAACTGTTATTTATCAATGATAAAACATAATGCAAGTCCTTTATACTGCAACACTTTATTTGTATACATTTTTTAAGTACTTAGGACAAGCAAATTGAGTTAGGGCAAGGAAACTCAATTAGGGCAAGTAAACTGAGTAGAGTTGTAGTGATATGTTTTAGGGATTTAGAGATACTTATGTATGTATAGTGTATGTGGACACCCCTTCAAATTAGTGAATTTGGCTATTTCAGCCACACCCGTTGCTGACAGGTGTATAAAATCGAGCATACAGCCATGCAATCTCCATAGACAAACATTGGCAGTAGAATTGCTTTACTGAATAGCTCAGTGACATTCAACAAGGCACCATCATAGGATGCCACTTTTCCAACGTGTCAGTTTGTCAAATTTCTTACCTGCTAGAGCTGCCCCAGTCAACTGCTGTTTGTGAAGTAGAAACGTCTAGGAGCAACAACGGCTCAGCCGCGAAGAGGTAGGCCACACAAGCTCACAGAATGGGACCGCCGATTGCTGAAGCACATAGCGCGTAAAAATCGTCTGTCCTCGGTTGCAACACACGCTACCGAATTCCAAACTGCCTCTGGAAGCAAAGTCAACACAAGAACTGTTTGTCGGGAGCTTCATGAAATGTGTTTCCATGGCTGAGCAGCCGCACACAAGCCTAAGATCACCATGCGCAATGCCAAGTGTAGGCTGGAGTGGTGTAAAGCTAGCCACCATTGGACTCTGGTGCAGTGGAAACGCGTTCTCTGGAGTGATTAATCGTGCTTCACCATCTGGCAGTCCGACGGACAAATCTGGGTTTGGCGGATGACAGGAGAACGCTACCTGCCCGAATGCATAGTGCCAACTGTAATGTTTGGTGGAGGAGGAATAATGGTCTGGGACTGTTTTTCATGGTTCGGGCTAGGCCCCTTAATTCCAGTGAAGGGAAATATTAACGCTACAGCATACAATGACATTCTAGATGATTCTGTGCTTCCAACTTTGTGGCAACAGTTTGGGGAAGGCCCTTTCCTGTTTCAGCATGACAATTCCCCCGTGCACAAAGCAAGGTCCATCCAGAAATAGTTTGTCGAGATCGGTGTGGAAGAACTTGACTGGCCTGCACAGAGCCTTGACCTCAACCCCATCGGCCACCTTTGGGATGAATTGGAACGCAGACTGCGAGCCAGGCCTAATCGCCCAACATCAGTACCCTACCTCACTAATGCTCTTGTGGCTGAAATGGTCATCTAGTGTATCTATCTAAATGTGAAGAGGGGATGTGTGGACTTTCACTAGGCTTCCATTAATTCCATTGATTATTTGGTGTTTCTAAATAAAAGTGAAATTGGTGTTACTCAATTTAAATTAAGGGAAATTAAATAGTGAGCAAAATGATTAATCATGTCACTAGTGAATTATTTTTAAAGGGTTCAAGACCTTATACAGTGAGGGAAAAAAGTATTTGATCCCCTGCTGATTTTGTACGTTTGCCCACTGACAAAGAAATGATCTGTCTATAATTTTAATGGTAGGTTTATTTGAACAGTGAGAGACAGAATAACAAGAAAAAAATCCAGAAAAACGCATGTCAAAAATGTTATAAATTGATTTGCATTTTAATTAGGGAAATACGTTTTTGACCCCTCTCAATCAGAAAGATTTCTGGCTCCCAGGTGTCTTTTATACAGGTAACAAGCTGAGATTAGGAGCACACTCTTAAAGGGAGTGCTTCTAATCTCAGTTTGTTACCTGTATAAAAGACACCTGTCCACAGAAGCAATCAATCAATCAGATTCCAAACTCTCCACCATGGCCAAGACCAAAGAGCTCTCCAAGGATGTCAGGGACAAGATTGTAGACCTACACAAGACTGGAATTGGCTACAAGACCATCGGCAAGCAGCTTGGTGAGAAGGTGACAACAGTTGGTGCGATTATTCGCAAATGGAAGAAACACAAAATAACTGTCAATCTCCCTCGGCCTGGGGCTTCATGCAAGATCTCACCTTGTGGAGTTGCAATGATCATGAGAACGTGAGGAATCAGCCCAGAACGACACGGGAGGATCTTGTCAATGATCTCAAGGCAGCTGGGACCATAGTCACCAAGAAAACAATTGGTTACACACTACGCCGTGAAGGACTGAAATCCTGCAGCGCCCGCAAGGTCCCCCTGCTCAAGAAAGCACATATACAGGCCCGTCTGAAGTTTGCCAATGAACATCTGAATGATTCAGAGGAGAACAGGGTGAAAGTGTTGTGGTCAGATGAGACCAAAATGGAGCTCTTTGGCATCAACTCAACTCGCCGTGTTTGGAGGAGGAGGAATGCTGCCTATGACCCCAAGAACACCATTCCCACCGTCAAACATGGAGGTCGAAACGTTATGCTTTGGGGGTGTTTTTCTGCTAAGGGGACAGGACAACTTCACCGCATCAAAGGGATGATGGACGGGGCCATGTACCGTCAAATCTTGGTTGAGAACCTCCTTCCCTCAGCCAGGGCATTGAAAATGGGTCGTGGATGGGTATTCCAGCATGACAATGACCCAAAACACACAGCCAAGGCAACAAAGGAGTGGCTCAAGAAGAAGCACATTAAGGTCCTGGAGTGGCCTAAGCAGTCTCCAGACCTTAATCCCATAGAAAATCTGTGGAGGGAGCTGAAGGTTCGAGTTGCCAAACGTCAGCCTCGAAACCTTAATGACTTGGAGAAGATCTGCAAAGAGGAGTGGAACAAAATCCCTCCTGAGATGTGCGCAAACCTGGTGGCCAACTACAAGAAACGTCTGACCTCTGTGATTGCCAACAAGGGTTTTGCCACCAAGTACTAAGTCATGTTTTGCAGAGGGGTCAAATAATTATTTCCCTTATTAAAATGGAAATCAATTTTGTAACATGTTTGACGTGCGTTTTTCTGGATTATTTTGTTGTTATTCAGTCTCTCACTGTTCAAATAAACCTACCATTAAAATTATAGACTGATCATGTCTTTGTCAGTGGGCAAACGTACAAAATCAGCAGGGGATCAAATACTTTTTTCCCTCACTGTATAATGTATAACTCTGCAACGCTTTAGGCTGGAAACCAGCTGTAAAAAACACAAGAAAGAAGCAACTCTAGTGTACATGAGGATATCTTTGTGTATTCTCTATGGCAGAGTTATATGACCTTTAAAGTCAATTACTTAAAACAGTTTTATTTACTTAGAATTTCAATGGGAATTTAGTCATGTTTTACAATGTAAGACTGTCACAATCAATTGAGCTTTTCACCTTCTGAAACTGCAGACAATTACTTCTGACTATCCATGGTAAATTGTACACATAGTTTAATAGTTAGTTCAAAACTGATTTTAGCTATTAGGGGGCAACAGCCAGTAGGCCAGGGTATAACCAGCAACCCTTGCAGTTATGCAAGCACACCACTTGTGCCATTAAGGCCCAGACCTTGTTTCAGAGGCTGAATTAAAGGTTACAATAGCACTGCCAATGACAGACTTTTGGTTGTTTAAAAACAATCAGGCTTTGCATGTGGAACTGTTGTATAATGCACCTTTTAAAGACTAACTGCCCCTAAAACCAACTAATCCCTTTGAAAACAGCCTATGTGGCATCGATATGAGTCAGAAACATTTATTCTAATTTCAAAATGTCTAAAACTGAGTTTGGAACCTAAGTACGTCACAACGAGTAAATTAAGGTTGTGTTTGGATTACAATTATGTCAACAAATCATGCGCCCCTTTTCCAAGATCCATGTGCAAATTGCTCCTCCGCCCACTTCGCTTCCTTTCATTGAATGGGGCTCGGTTGTTTCATCGCCCACAACACGTTCAAAGGATCACGGCCATTTGAGACTGAAAAGCACTATATGGATTGACCAACTATGGTTTGCATGCCCTGCCAAATGACCCTATCATGCGAAATAGGTGGTTGGAGTTTGTTGGTACCGAGTGAAGTCGTGGTGAGTATACCAGTAGCTAGACCATAGACTACTGGTTATGTACAGTGGGGAAAAAAAGTATTTAGTCAGCCACCAATTGTGCAAGTTCTCCCACTTAAAAAGATGAGCGAGGCCTGTAATTTTCATCATAGGTACACGTCAACTATGACAGACAAAATGATGGAAAAAAATCCAGAAAATCACATTGTAGGATTTTTAATGAATTTATTTGCAAATTATGGTGGAAAATAAGTATTTGGTCAATAACAAAAGTTTCTCAATACTTTGTTATATACCCTTTGTTGGCAATGACACAGGTCAAATGTTTTCTGTAAGTCTTCACAAGGTTTTCACACACTGTTGCTGGTATTTTGGCCCATTCCTCCATGCAGATCTCCTCTAGAGCAATGATGTTTTGGGGCTGTCGCTGGGCAACACGGACTTTCAACTCCCTCCAAAGATTTTCTATGGGGTTGAGATCTGGAGACTGGCTAGGCCACTCAGGAACTTGAAATGCTTCTTACGAAGCCACTCCTTCGTTGCCCGGGCGGTGTGTTTGGGATCATTGTCATGCTGAAAGACCCAGCCACGTTTCATCTTCAATGCCCTTGCTGATGGAAGGAGGTTTTTCACGCTTCACAGTAGGTATGGTGTTCTTTGGATGCAACTCAGCATTCTTTGTCCTCCAAACACGACGAGTTGCGTTTTTACCAAAAAGTTATATTTTGGTGTCATCTGACCATATGACATTCTCCCAATCCTCTTCTGGACCATCCAAATGCACTCTAGCAAACTTCAGACGGGCCTGGACATGTACTGGCTTAAGCAGGGGGACACGTCTGGCACTGCAGGATTTGAGTCCCTGGCGGCGTAGTGTGTTACTGATGGTAGGCTTTGTTACTTTGATCCCAGCTCTCTGCAGGTCATTCACTAGGTCCCCCCGTGTGGTTCTGGGATTTTTGCTCACCGTTCTTGTGATCATTTTGACCCCACGGGGTGAGATCTTGCGTGGAGCCCCAGATTGAGGGAGATTATCAGTGGTCTTGTATGTCTTCCATTTCCTAATAATTGCTCCCACAGTTGATTTCTTCAAACCAAGTTGCTTACCTATTGCAGATTCAGTCTTCCCAGCCTGGTGCAGGTCTACAATTTTGTTTCTGGTGTCCTTTGACAGCTCTTTGGTCTTGGCCATAGTGGAGTTTGGAGTGTGACTGTTTGAGGTTGTGGACAGGTGTCTTTTATACCGTTCAAACAGGTGCCATTAATACAGGTAACGAGTGGAGGACAGAGGAGCCTCTTAAAGAAGAAGTTACAGGTCTGTGAGAGCCAGAAAACGTGCTTGTTTGTAGGTGACCAAATACTTATTTTCCACCATAATTTGCAAATAAATTCATAAAAAATCCTACAATGTGATTTTCTGGATTTTTTTTCCTCAATTTGTCTGTCATAGTTGACGTGTACCTATGATGAAAATTACAGGCCTCTCTCATCTTTTTAAGTGGGAGAACTTGCACAATTGCTGGCTGACTAAATACTTTTTTTCCCCACTGTAAGTATATCGCTGTGTGCAGGATGTTAATCTGCATGGTGTTGAATCTCTGCCACTTTGTCTGTGGTTTACAGTTTAAGACATACTTAATATTTCACATCTATACGTACAGGCTGCAAGTCATTGAATGACTTTCTGGCCTCGAGGATGGTTGAGCGGACATTCTTCCTCCCAACTCGGTACATCGGTGGTGAGAGCAGCATTGGCAGCACCATCGGGCCATGTCGCCTATTTTGATCTGGGGGAGTAATAACAAGGTTTAGTGGAGAGTCAAAATTGATACAAGTGGATGAACATTTGAGATGGCACTTTTATTTCAATATGTACAGTACCAGTCAAAGGTTTTGACACACCTACTATTCAAGGGTTTTTCTTAATTTTTACTATTTTCTACATTGTGGAATAATAGTGAAGACATCAAAACTATGAAATAACACATATGGAATCACGTAGTAACCAAAAAAGTGTTAAACAAATGAAAATATATTTTATAAATTACAGGCCTCTCTCATCTTTTTAAGTGGGAGAACTTTCACAATTGGTGGCTGACTAAATACTTTTTTTCCCCACTGTATACTGAACAAAAATATTAACGCAACATGTAAAGTGTTGACTGCATGGCCAGGTACGACTCCAACACTATCATTAAGTTTGCTGAAGACACAACAGTGGTAGGCTTGATCACCGTCAACGATGAGACAGCCTATAGGGAGGAGGTCAGAGACCTGGCCGTGTGGCGCCAGGATAACAACCTCTCCCTGAATGTGATCAAGACAAAGGAGCTGATGGTGGACTACAGGAAAAATAAGAGGGCTGAGCACGTTCCCATTCTCATCGACGGGGCTGTAGTGGAACAGGTTGATAGCTTCAAGTTCCTTGGTGTCCACATCACCAACAATCTATCATAGTCCAAACACACCAAGACAGTCGTGAAGAGGGCACGACAAAGCCTATTCCCCCTCAGGAGACTGAAAAGATTTGGCATGGGTCCTCAGATCCTCACAAAGTTTAACAGCTGCACCATCAAGAGCACCCTGACCGGTTGCATCACTGCCTGGTATGGCAACTGCTCGGCCTCTGACCGCAAGGCACTACAGAGGGCAGTGCGTACGGCCCAGTACATCACTGGGGCCAAGCTTCCTGCCATCCAGGACCTCTATACCAGGCAGTGTCAGAAGAAGGCCCTAAAAATTGTCAAAGAATCCAGCCACATTAGTCATAGACTGTTCTCTCTGCTACCGCACGGCAAGCGGTACCGGAGCGCCAAGTCTAGGTCCAAAAGGCTTCTTAACAGCTTCTACCCCCAAGCCATAAGACTCCTGAACAGCTAATCATGGCTACCTGGACTATTTGCATTGCATTTTTTTATTTTCTTAAAAACTGCATTGTTGGTTAAGGGCTTGTAAGTAAGCATTTCACTGTAAGGTCTACACCTGTTGTATTCGACGCATGTGGCAAACAAAATTTGATTTGGTCCCATGTTTCATGAGCTGAAATAAAAGATCCCAGAAAGTTTACATACGCACAAAAAGCTTATTTCTCTCAAATGTTTTGCACACATTTGTTTACAACCCAGTTAGTGAGCATTCCTCCATTGCCAAGATAATCCATCCAATTGACAGGTGTGGCATAACAAGAAGCTGATTAAACAGCATGATTGTTACACAGATGCACCTTGTGCTGGGGACAATAAAAGGCCACTGTAAAATTGGCAGTTTTGTCACACAACACAATGCCATACATGTCTCAAGTTTTGAGGGAGCGTGCAGTTGGCATGCAGACTGCAGGAATGTCCACCAGAGCTGTTGCCAGAGAAATTAATGTTAATTTTTCTGCCAATGTTGTTTTAGAGAATTTTGGCAGTACGTCCAACTGGCCTCACAACCGCAGACCACGTGTAACTACGCCAGCCCAGGACCTACACATCCGGCTTCTTCACCTGCGGGATCGTCTAAGACCAGCCACCCAGACAGCCGATGAAACTGTGGGTTTGCACAACTGAATAATTTCTGCACGAACTGTCAGAAACCGTGTCAGGGAAGCTCATCTGTGTGCTCGTCATTCTCACCAGGGTCTTGACCTGACTGCAGTTCGGCGTCATAACCAACTTCAGTGGGCAAATGCTCACCTTTGATGGCCACTGGCATGCTGGAGAAGTGTGCTGTTCACGATGAATCACGGTTTCAACTGCAGATGGCAGACAGCGTGTATGGCATCATGTGGGTGAGCGGTTTGCTGATGTCAACGTTTTGAACAGAGTGCCTCATGGTGGTGGTGGGGTTATGGTGTGGGCAGGCATAAGCTACGGACAACAAACACAATTGCATTTTATTGATGGCAATTTGAATGCACAGAGATAGCGTGACGAGATCCATTCATCCGCCGCCATCATCTCATGTTTCAGCATAATAATGCAAGGCCTCATGTCGCAAGGATCTGTGCACAATTCCTGGAAACTGAAAAAGTTCCAGTTCTTCCATTGCCTGCATACTCATCAGTCACCCATTGATCATGTTTGGGATGCTCTGGATCGACATGTGCTACACTGTGTTCCAGTTCTCGCCAATATCCAGCAATCATTGAATAGGAGTGGGACAACATTCCACAGACCACAATCAACAGCCTGATCAACTCTATGCGATGGGATGTGTCGTGCTGCATGAGGCTAATGGTTGTGACACCAGATACCGACTGGTTTTCTGATCTACTCCCCTACCTTTTTTTTAAGGTATCTGTGACCAACAGATGCATATTTGTATTTCCAGTCATGTGAAATCCATAGATTGGGGCCTAATGAATGTATTTCAATTGACTGATTTCCTTATATGAACTGTAACTCAGTAAAATTGTTTAAATTGTTACGTTGCGTTTATATTTTTGTTCAGTGTATCTGGTTATGTATATTTGAAAAGTTGTATTAAAAAGTACCCGGCTTGATAAACTAGTAGGCTAATTCCCCAGCCAAGTAGATACAACTAGTAGAGTCATTTTGGTTGTGAAGTGCATTAGCAAAAAGCTTAGTCCTTTCTTTAGAACAAAATGCAATTTATCACATGGCTGTCCATTATATTAACCTGTCACAGGCCCTCCCAGTCAACACCAACTCATAAGATTGCCTGCTGCAGTTGTTCAAGAGAAGTCCAGTTTGCAGCTGAACATGCATCATAGAGAAGACCAGCAAGGGGGCCCTCAGCAGCATCATGCAGACATGCCCTCATTGTGAGCACTCCTATGAATGGAACAGTCAGCCACATGTTGGCATGTATCCGGCCAGCAACCTTCACCTGTCAGCGGCAACAGCTTCCACATGCTCATCATTTCTACAAATACATACGTTAACCCACTTCATTACTTGATAACCCAATTGTGAAAAATAATTTATTTAAACTGACATTATTTGTTGCTTATTTTCTACTTCTTAGATGCATATAATGTCCAGGGCATAACCTAGCCTGTTGGAACGAGCTTGATTGCTGTGTTCAACATTCTATTTCACTTCATATTTTATGATATCTGAACATAGGCGGTTGGTGGCACCTTAATCGGGGAGGACGGGCTCGTGGTAATGGCTGGAGCAGAATAGTGGAATGGTAGAAAATACATCAAACACATGGTTTCCATGTGTCATTCCATTCGCTCCGTTCCAGCCATTATTATGAGCTGTCCTCCCTTCAGCAGCCTCCACTGTATCTGAAGTGAAATAGAAAGGTGAACGGAGCGATCAGGTTTCTTCCACCAGGTTAATCATAACCAGCATTGATCATGTAATCAGTGCTGTGTGTGTGTGTTTGTGTTTGTGTTTGTGTGTGACCGACCGGTATCTTTGATGAGGTGCCAGAAGCTGATCTACGCTGCTATGCCCATCAATGGGGCTCTGGCAAAGACCTTACCTCCAGCCTCACGTCTTGCCTGCTCACCAACGGTCATCAGTGGGGAGAACAGAATTAGGTAGGTTTAGTCTGACCTGTTCAAACTTCAACATAGTATATGTTTGTGTGTCAAATATCACCAATCCCTAACTGCCATTGGTAATAGAACAGTGAGCGTGTGTATATGTTCACAGATGCATGAGATGCAGAGAGACATAGCACTCAACACATCCACAATGAGGTGATTACTAATAATGCAGTATAGCATAAATGTCTGACCTGTTTAAACTTCAACATAGTACCTTTCTGTGTGTCAGATATTACCTATCCTAACTACCATTGGTTTTAGAACAGTCACTGTGTGTATGTGTTCACAGAAATATGTACGGAGACTTGCAAGAGGATGTGGAGTCCAGACTGACAGACGGGCTTGATACTGATGTCTTTGAATGGAGAGAGACCTGGCATTCAGCTTTCAAATTTGACTAGACACAACTTTTACTTGTATTATCCTTTTTTTATATTTTTTTATTGATTGGTATCAGTCAATATGGGGAGGGAGAAACCATGCATATTCTGCACCAGGATCAGGGAACACCACACAGGAAGGTGTGACCATTCTGACATGTTTGCCAACTTAGCCCCATTACCATCAGACAAAAAGCTGATAGGCACAGTATCTGTATCAACTGGGAATGACAATGAAAGGTGCACATTGCTATATTAGCAGAACACTGTTTCTATGGTATTATGTAAAGGGTTGTTTATTATACATGGACCTGTTACTAAATTAGAAAGTTATCAAAACAGTTAGAATATCTACATAAATTCAGCAATTGCATTCTTTTCATATTACTCTGTAGGCTACTGACCTATTCAAAGCTTCCTTCGGCATCTCACCATACAGTGCCTTCAGAAAGTATTCACACCCCTTGATTATTTTCCACATTTTGTTGTGTTACGGCCTGAATTTAAAATATATTAAATTCATCAAGATTTTTTTGTCACACAATACCCCATAGTTTAATGGCTGTGATAGGAGAAACCTGAGGATGGATCAACAACATTGTAGTTACTCCACAATACTAACCTAATTGACAGAGTGAAAAGAAGGAAGCCTGTACAGAATACTAATATTTCAAAACATGCATGCTGTTTGCAATAAGGCACTAAAGTAAAACTGCAAAAAAATGTGTTAAAGAAATGAATGTCCTTTTATTTTTTTTTATTTCACCTTTATTTAACCAAGTAGGCCATGTGAGAACAAGTTCTCATTTACAACTGCGACCTGGCCAAGATAAAGCAAAGCAGTGCGATAAAAACAACAACAACACAGAGTTACATATGGGATAAACAAAAACGTACAGTCAATAACACAATAGAAAAATAGAAAATCAATATACAGTGTGTGCAAATGTAGTAAGTTATGGAGGTAAGGCAATAAATAGGCCATAGTGCAAAATAATTATAATTTAGTATTAACACTGGAGTGATAGATGTGCAGAAGATGATGTGCAAATAGAGATACTGGGGTGCAAATGAGCAAAATAAATAACAATATGGGAATGAGGTAGTTGGGTGGGCTAATTACAGATGGGCTGTGTACAGGTGCAGTGATCGGTAAGCTGCTCTGACAACTGATGCTTAAAGTTAGTGAGGGAGATAAGAGTCTCCAGCTTCAGAGATTTTTGCAGGTCGTTCCAGTCATTGGCAGCAGAGAACTGGAAGGAATGGCGGCCAAAGGAGGTGTTGGCTTTGGGGATGACCAGAGAGATATACCTGCTGGAGCGCATACTACGGGTGGGTGTTGCTATGGTGACCAATGAGCTAAGATAAGGCGGGGATTTGCCTAGCAGTGATTTATAGATGACCTCCGGAGCCAGAGCAGTCCGCTCCACCGGTGCCCAGTTCAGCTCCGGTCAGCTGCTCCACTCCGGAGCCAGAGTAATCCGCTTCACCGGGGTCCAGTCCAGCTCCGGTCAGCGGCTCCACTCCGGAGCCAGAGCAATCCGCTCCACCGGTGCCTGATCCAGCTCCGGTCAGCTGCTCCACTCCGGAGCCAGAGCAGTCCCACCACCGGGGTCCAGTCCAGATCCGGTCAGCGGCTCCACTCCGGAGCCTGTGCAGTCCGCTCCACCGGTGCCTGGTCCAGCTCCGGTCAGCGGCTCCAGTCCAGACCCAGACGTCAGCCCCTCTCCAGGTTCGGGGTCTCCCACACCAGGGTCCAGACAGGGCTTGGTACTTCGTGGGAGGAAGGAGAGGGGAAGCAGCGCGCCGAGGTCCAGACCAGACCAGGGGCGCAACAGGGAGGCGGAGAGTAAGTGGTCGTCACGCCCTGAGCCGGATCCGCCTCCGAGGTGGAATGCCCACCCGGCCCCTACCCTGTTATGTTTATGTTGTGCGGTCGGAGTCTGCACCTTTGGGGGAGTACTGTCACGCCCTGACTCAGAGGACGCTTATATGTTGAGTCAGTGTGTGTATTTTCCTTGCTGTGTTTGTCTATGTTGTACATTCTAGTATGTATAGATCTATGTTGGCCTGTGTGGTTCCCAATCAGAGGCAGCTGTCGCTCGTTGTCTCTGATTGGGGACCATACTTAGGCAGCCTATTGGCACTAGTGGGTTGTGGGATCTTGTTCCGTGTTGGGTATGTTGTTTGTGTACCTTGGACTTCACGTTTCGTTTCTTGTTTTGTAGTTGTTTATTCGAGTCAAATAAACATGTATGCATATCACGCTGCGCCTTGGTCTGACCCGTTCATGAACGATCGTGACAGCTGAGGACTGGGGTAAAGTCATTTTCTCTGATGAATCCCCTTTCCGATTGTTTGGGGCATCCGGGAAAAAGCTTGTCCGGAGAAGGCAAGGTGAGCGCTACCATCAGTCCTGTGTACTGCCAACAGTAAAGCATCCTGAGACAATTCATGTGTGGGGTTGCTTCTCAGCCAAGGAGTGGGCTCACTAACAATTCTGCCTAAGAACACAGCCATGAATAAAGAATGGTACCAACACATCCTCCGAGAGCAACTTCTCCCAACCATCCAAGAACAGTTTGGTGATGAACAATGCCTTTTCCAGAATGATGGAGCACCTTGCCATAAGGCAAAAGTGATAACTAAGTGGCTCTGGGAACAAAACATCGAAGTGTTGGGTCCATGGCCAGGAAACTCTCAGACCTTAATCCCATTGAGAACTTGTGGTCAATCCTCAAGAGGCGAGTGGACAAACAAAAACCCACCAATTCTGACAAACTCCAATCATTAACTATGCAAGAATGGGCTGCCATCAGTCAGGATGTGGCCCAGAAGTTAATTGACAGCATGCCAGGGCGGATTGCAGAGGTCTTGAAAAAGAAGGGTCAACACTGCAAATATTGAATCTTTGCATAAACTTAATGTAATTGTCAATAAAAGCCTTTGACACTTATTGAATGCTTGTAATTATACTTCAGTATACCATAGTAACATCTGACAAAACTATCTAAAAACACTGAAGCAGCAAACTTTGTGAAGACCAATACTTGTGTCATTCTCAAAACTTTTGACCACGACTGTACATCCAATTTGCTGAGTAGAGTGTTGGAGGCTAGTCAAGGATCGGTAGGATAGTCCGTTTTAGGAGGGCATGTTTGGCAGCATGAGTGAAGGAGGCTTTGTTGCGAAATAAGAAGCCAATTCTAGATTTAACTTTGGAAGGAGAGTTTAGGGTCTAACCAGACTCCTAGGTATTTGTAGTTGTCCACATATTCTAAGTCAGACCCGCTGAGAGTTGTGATTCTAGTCAGGCGGGCGGGTGCAAGCAGCGTTCGATTGAAGAGCATGCATTTAGTTTTACTAGCATTTAAGGGCAATTGGAGGCTATGGAAGGAGTGTTGTATGGCATTGAAGCTCGTTTGAAGGTTTGTTAACACAGTGTCAAATGAAGGGCCAGATGTATACAAAATGGTGTCGTCTGCGTAGAGGTGGATCTGAGAGTCACCAGCAGCAAGAGCGACGTCATTGATATACACAGAGAATAGAGTCGGTCTGAGAACAGAAACCTGTGGCACCCCCATAGAGACTGCCAGAGGTCCAGACAACAGGCCCTCCGATTTGACACATTGAACTCTATCTGAGAAGTAGTTGGTGAACCAGGCGAGGCAGTCATTTGAGAAACCAAGGCTTTTTAGTCTGCCAATAAGAATGCGGTGATTGACAGAGTCGAAAGCCTTGACCAGGTTGATGAAGACGGCTGCACAGGACTGTCTTTTATCGATCACGGTTATAATATGGTTTAGGACCTTGAACGTGGCTGAGGTGCACCCATGACCAGCTCGGAAACCGGATTGCATAGCGGAGAAGGTACGGTGGGATTCGAAATGGTCGGTGATCTGTTTTTTAACTTGGCTTTCAAATACTTTAAAAAGGCAGGGCAGGATGGATATAGGACTGTAACAGTTTGGATCTAGAGTGTCACCCCCTTTGAAGAGGGGGATGACCGCGGCAGCTTTCCAATCTCTGGGGATCTCAGACGATACGAAGGAGAGGTTGAACAGGTTAGTAATAGGGGTTGTGACAATTTTGGCAGTTAATTTTAGAAAGAGAGGGTCCAGATTATCTAGCCGAGCTGATTTGTAGAGGTCCAGATTTTGCAGCTCTTTCAGAACATCAGCTATCTGCATTTGGGTGAAGGAGCATGGGCAAGTTGCAGCAGAGGTTGCAGAGCTGGTGGCCGAGGTAGGGGTAGCCAGCCGTAGCAAAATGCTTGTTGAAATTCCCGATTATCGTAGATTTATAGGTGGTGACAGTGTTTCCTAGCCTCAGTGCAGTGGGCAGCTGGGAGGAGGTGCTCTTATTCTCCATGGACTTTACAGTGTACCACAACTTTTTGGAGTTAGTGCTACAGGATGCAAATTTCTGTTTGAAAAAGCTAGCCTTTGCTTTCCTAACTGATTGTGTATATTGGTTCCTGACTTCCCTGAAAAGTTGCATATCGCGGGGGCTGTTCGATACTAATGCAGTACGCCACAGGATGTTTTTGTGCTGGTCAAGGGCAGTCAAGTCTGGGGTGAACCAGGAGCTATATCTGTTCTTAGTTCTGCATTTTTTGAATGGGGCATGCTTATTTAAGATTGAGAGGAAAGCACTTTTAAAGAACAACCTGGCATCCTCTACTGAGGAAATGAGGTCAATTTCCATCCAGGATACCCGGGCAAGTTCAATTCAAAAGGCCTGCTCGCTGAAGTGTTTTAGGGAGCGTTTGACAGTGATGAGGGGTGGTCGTTTGACCGCGGACCCATTACGGATGCAGGCAATGAGGCAGTGATCGCTGAGATCCTGGTTGAAGACAGCAGAGGTGTATTTAGAGGGTAAATTAGTCAGAATGATATCTATGAGGGTGCCCATGTTTACGGATTTAGGGTTGTACCTGGTAGGTTCCTTGATCATTTGTGTGAGATTGAGGGCATCTAGTTTAGATTGTAGGGCGGCCGGGCTGTTAAGCATATCCCAGTTTAGGTCACAAAGCAGTACGAACTCTGAGGATAGATGGGGGGCAATCAATTCACATATGGTGTCCAGGGCACAGCTGGGGTCTGAGGGGGGTCTGTAGCAAGCGGCAACAGTGAGAGACTTATTTCTGGAAAGGTGGATTTTAGAAGTAGAAGCTCAAACTGTTTGGGCACAGACCTGGATAGTATGATAGAGCTCTACAGTAGATTGCAACTCTGCCTCCTTTGGCAGTCTATCTAGACGGAAAATGTTGTAGTTGGGGACGGACATTTCTGAATTTTTGGTGGCCTTCCTAAGCCAGGATTCAGACACTGCTAGAACATCAGGGTTGGCGGAGTGTGCTAACGCAGTGAATAACTCAAACTTAGGGAGGAGGCTTCTGATGTTAACATGCAAGAAACCAAGGCTTTTACAGTTAAAGTCAACAAATGATAGTGCCTGGGGAGTAGGAGTGATACTGGGGGCTACAGGGCCTGGGTTAACCTTTACATCACCGGAGGAACAGAGGAGGAATAGAATAAGGATACGGCTAAAGGCTTTAAGAACTGGTCTTCTAGTGCGTTGGGTACAGAGAATAAAAGGGGCAGTTTTCTGGGCGTTGTAGAATAGATTCAGGGCATTATGTACAGACAAGGATATGAAAGGATATGAGTACAGTGGTGGTAAACCTAAGCATTGGGTAACGATGAAAGAGATAGCATTACTGGAGGCACCAATTGAGCCGGTGTCCACGTGTATGTGGGGTGGGACAAAGGAGCAATCTGAGGCAGGTTGAGCGGGACTGGGGGCTCTACAGTGAAATAGTACAATAAGAACTAACCGAAACAGCAATAGGTAAGGCATATTGACATGGAAGAGAGGCATAAAGCAATCACAGGTGTTATTCGAGAGAGCTAAGACAACAGTTGGTAATGGCGACGAAAGTTTGGGCTGAGGCTAAACAGATAGACAGGATGGGGTACCATATAAAGGAACAGTGCAGCAGGCATCAGCTGTGTAGCTGAGTGATCATAAGGTCCCGTGAACAGCAATAGGTGAGCCCGGGAGCAGTTTGGTGGCTGTTACGGCACAGGCGAGCAGGAGGCATGGTTGTTGATTGCGTGTGCTAGCGGGCCAGGGCTAGCAGATGGATCCTCGTGGTCATCGCAACGGGAAGCCCGTTGAAACCACATCAGACGATTACATCGGCAGACCAGTCGTGATTGATCGGCTGGGCTCCGTGTCAACACTAGGAGGTCCCGTCCGGTTGACAGAGAGGTAGATAGTCGGGAGATGGGCCTGGCTCGAGGCTAGCTCAAGGCTAACTGGTGCTTGCTTCGGGACAGTGGTGATTAGCCAACAACAACAACAGCCATTCGGTTGCAGCTAGCTAGTTGCGATGATCCGGTGTTAAGGTCCAGTGATTTAGCGATTCCGGCAGAAAATCTGATATGCTCTGGGTCGATAGTGCGCTGTGCAGACTGGACGATAATTGTCCAGGCTTGAGCTGGCTGGTAGGTAGTGCAGGCCACGGACAATGGTGAAGACCACAAACGTTGGTTAATTTCAAGTAGCTAGTTTGCTGGCTAGCTGGCTAGTTTCAGCCGGAGGTTCTAGATAAAAAGGTATAAAGAAATAATAGAATCCATTCCTCATTGGGTGAGGCGGGTTGCATATGAGAAATATATACGAAAAATACAAAAAAACTAAAAAAACTGTCTATATACATGAGGACACTACAGAATACACGAACGCACTGCTACGCCATCTTGGGCTTCATCTTGAATGCAAAGAGTTATGTTTGGGGCAAATTGTCATTGGCAAGAACTAGGGAGTTTAATAGCAGGACACTGTAAAGTCCATTATTCCACTGAAGAGTATGAATTGGGCTGTTTGAGAAGGTTTGAATCCTAAGCAACCTGCATACACATTGTTTGAAGTACAATACACCAACATAGCTACTATAGTAGGTCAAAGCTGTATGCTGGAAAACCTTGGTAGAGCATGGGTGGAGTAGGCATTGTTGTGCTCATATAAATATCCTATTTCAGACGAATGCCTACTTCTCACCTTTTTGTTTTTAATAGTGCAATACTTTTGTCCATAGCCCTAACGGCCCTGGTCCAAAGTAGTGCATTATATAGGGAATATGGTGCCATTTGAAACGCAACCAATGTCTTCCAAAAATAACCACACACTTAACATACAGTACTGCAGCCTGAATCAACATTGTTTCCACGTCATTTCATTGAAATTACATTGAACCAATGTGGAATAGATGTTGAATTGACATCTGTGCCCAGTGGGGTGTTCCTTACCATGATTTTCTCTGAAAAGTAATGGAACGCTGTTTCTGCACACTCTGGCAATGTTCTACATCTAAATATAGAGATGGAGCTATAAGAGAGTTGCAGTGCACTATAAACAGACCACCTCCTGGAGGTAGAGAAATGTAACACCATCGCAAGGTAAGCAGGAAAGTGTGTGTGTGAGGGGAAGTAGGGCAGGTGGGTGAGAAGGTGAAGAGAGAGATGTGTATCTGCATAACTCCCACACACACCCGCTCCAGATGTGTGTGTACGTGTGGTGAGGGGGAAAAGAAATTTCATTTCATTCAGTATCTACATTTTACCTCCTTTTCATGTCTTTGTGTGTTTACAGTTTATCTGCATTTTAACAGTGTGTTTAGCAGTATGTTAAGCAAGTCTCTGGAAAATCTGACATTTTAAGAAAACCATGGTTAAGATTATTACTTTCAAACCGTTTTGGTGTGTTTATCTTATACGATTCACTTTGTTCTTTGTTACATACTTTTGAAAAGCTGAAGTGTTGCAGGAAATTGGTCTACTAAGGTAAGATATGGAATTGTTTTAAGATGGTCTTACGATGGATCATTTCATTTAGCAATTTACTTTGAATTGAATTTGGTCTTTACTACTATAGCACATTCATAAATGGCAAAAAAGACAGTCAAAAAATTAATCATAAGGGTTTGAAGTGTCTGTCCTATATGTAGGAGTAATAAGAAAGCTCAGGAAATATTATTTATTTTTGGGACACATACTGTCTTTAACCCCTTATTTTTGTTGGCACAAAACTACCTCCATACTTCAATTCATTTGTATGACGAGTCCTGTGACACTTATGGGGGTCATAGAGCAACACCATCATGTTCGTGAGAGTCTCCCCTTTCCACACTGGAATCATATTAGTGTTGTGACGTGACTTACTTTAATGTATTGACTGTTATTTATCGAATCACCTAACTATGTTTAATTGTCACTCGATTAAATTAATAATGTAACAATTAACTCATTAGGAATTTGGGGGACCACGGAAGAAGTTGTTTAATGAGTTACCATCTCCCGAATTAAACTCTTAGAATATATATGTTATATATCGATAACTCTTATCAGTCTCATTCTGAACGTCGCATAATCTTTGAACCTGCAAGAACCCTAACCTTATTGATGAATTAGCAATACACAAATTGGCTTATTTATTTATTTACTAATTAACTAAATAATAACACAATACAAACACACACACATAGGTTATTGATTACTAACGTAATATAATGAAAACAGGTCCCTAGTGGACTGGACTAACAATAGCATGAATGCTTGGGTAGAAGGAGGGTTGGCTATTTCAGAGAGAAGGTGGGAAAGGAAGAGAAAAACGCTACTGAAAAAGCGTGTGCGAGCAAGGAGACCTACAAACCTGACTCAGTTACACCAGCTCTATCAGGAGGAATGGGCCAAAATTCACCCAACTTATTGTGGGAAGCTTTTGGAAGGCTACCTGAAACGTTTGACCCAAGTTAAACAATTTAAAGGCAATGCTACCAAATACTAATTGAGTGTATGTCAACTTCTGACCCACTGGGAATGTGATGAAAGAAATTAAAGCTGAAAGAAATAATTCTCTCTACTATTATTCTGACATTTCACATTCTTAAAATAAAGTGGTGATCCTAACTGATCTAAGACAGGGAATTTTTACTAGGATTAAATGTATTTGGCTAAGGTGTACAGTGAGGGAAAAAAGTATTTCATCCCCTGCTGATTTTGTACGTTTGCCCACTGACAAAGAAAAGATCAGAATATAATTTTATTGGTAGGTTTATATGAACAGTGAGAGACAGAATAAATGTTATACATTGATTCGCATTTTAATGAGGGAAATAAGTATTTGACCCCCTCTCAATCAGAAAGATTTATGGCTTCCAGGTGTCTTTTATACAGGTAACGAGTTGAGATTAGGAGCACACTCTTAAAGGGAGTCCTCCTAATCTCAGTTTGTTACCCGTATAAAAGACACCTGTCCACAGAAGCAATCAATCAATCAGATTCCAAACTCTCCACCATGGCCAAGACCAAAAAGCTCTCCAAGTATGTCAGGGACAAGATTGTAGACCTACACAAGGCTGGAATGGGCAACAAGACCATCGCCAAGCAGCTTGGTGAGAAGGTGACAACAGTTGGTACGATTATTCGCAAATGGAAGAAACACAAAATAACTGTCAATCTCTCTCGGCCTGGGGGTCCATGCAAGATCTCATCTCGTGGAGTTGCAATGATCATGAGAACGGTGAGGAATCAGCCCAGAACTACACGGGAGGATCTTGTCAATGATCTCAAGGCAGCTGGGACCATAGTCACCAAGAAAACAATTGGTAACACACTACGCTGTGAAGGACTGAAATCCTGCAGCGCCCGCAAGATCCCCCTGCTCAAGAAAGAACATATACAGGCCCGTCTGAAGTTTGCCAATGAACATCTGAATGATTCAGAGGAGAACTGGGTGAAAGTGTTGTGGTCAGATGAGACCAAAATCGAGCTCTTTGGCATCAACTCAACTCGCAGTGTTTGGAGGAGGAGGAATGCTGCCTATGAACCCAAGAACACCATCCCCACTGTCAAACATGGAGGTGGAAACATTATGCTTTGGGGGTGTTTTTCTGCTAAGCGGACAGGACAACTTCACCGCATCAAAGGGACGATGGACGGGGCCATGTACCGTCAAATCTTGGGTGAGAAACTCCTTCCCTCAGCCAGGGCATTGAAAATGGGTCGTGGATGGGTATTCCAGCATGACAATGACCCAAAACACACGGCCAAGGCAACAAAGGATTGGCTGAAGAAGAAGCACATTAAGGTCCTGGAGTGGCCTAGCCAGTCTCCAGACCTTAATCCCATAGAAAATCTGTGGAGGGAGCTGAAGGTTCGAGTTGCCAAACGTCAGCCTCGAAACCTTAATGACTTGGAGAAGATCTGCAAAGAGGAGTGGGACAAAATCCCTCCTGAAACCCTTGTTGGCAATCACAGAGGTCAGACGTTTCTTGTAGTTGGTCACCAGGTTTGCACACATCTCAGGAGGGATTTTGTTCCACTCCTCTTTGCAGATGTTCTCCAAGTCATTAAGGTTTAGAGGTTTTTTTCCCTCACTGTATCAACATAATCTTGGTAGCAAAAGAAAGGTAACACATTTGAGATGTATCTTGAAGTGAAATAATTAATGTGGGTATTACTGTGTCAGATTACATGAAGCTAGAACACAGCATACATTGGGAGGTATTGATTCCACCTGAAAGTAACTTCAGGTTTTATAGGGAATAATTTATTGGACTTATGCAGCTGCAGCCCCTAAACACCATGGGACCATAGCCCAATATCTGATGAGTACTTATGTGAAGTTTGATGTCAATAAAGTAAAGTAAACCAAAGTTGTAGGGGTTTTAGTTGAAGTATGTTTAGGCGGATTACCAAATGGAGACATTTGGGTAGATTTGGGCACCATCAGTGCCATTTGACTTTTATCAGGTACCAGACAGCAAAAGGCATTTAATTTCACTAACATATCACTATATGTGTACATTCCATCAAAATACAACTGTTTTGATGTTGTTTCCCATGTTCTCCCAGACCTCTATACGTGTTCCCATTCAAATAAACCATACAATGGGAAAGTTTGACTCCAAACTGAGCAGATTTATTAGAAACTATAAACAACATATTTAAATACAAAAATTACACACATCCCAAAACTATAAACAATGATATGGTGTCCTTGGGTGGGTTGTCACACAAAATGTAGACCCTTTTTTCTCTTCTCTATTATGCCACCTATCTTCATCTTCCTCTTCTTCCTCCCCGACTCTTGGAGTGGCAGGCCTACCTCCACCACGCTGACTTGGATGCGCTGACTTTGTGAAAGCTTTTCCTTTTCTTTTGGGTTGAGGGCTCTTTACAGGGGACTCAGTGTCCGATGAAGACCGTGGCCGAGGGAGGGGAGCAGAAGTGCGTTGTCTAGACAAGCGGCCAGGCTGAGGAAGAGGAGGCTCTGCCTGAGGAAGGGGAAGCTGTGGCTGAGGAGGCAGATGCTCTTGCTGTGGCTCATACCCCTATAATCATCTTCACTGTACAAACAAGACAAAAGAGAAAAGAAAATCATGACTAAAACACACTTGTATTCATTCATTGTCAAATCTGACTCAAAACAGTCAGATATATAAAATAAATAGTTAGAACTATGAGAATGTTGACTAAAGTGATAATTCAGTGACAAGAAATAATACACATAGCGTTCTATTGTAAGTCAATTTGCGCGTGGGCCTCTAAGCTAAGCTAGCTAAGCTAGCGCTAACTTATGTTGAGCTTCAGTTACTCAAATAGATATTTTAGAATGTATGTTTTGTACTCATACAATAAATTAGTAATAGTAGTATTAGAAGTAATAAATAACAATGGGATTACATACTCTTCTGATGCTTGAGTAGGGCCCTGGATCATTTGTCAGAATTTTAAATCACAAACAGAAAAGTACTTAGAGCCTTTCTACCTGTCTTTTTCACACCTATTCCTAACTTAATCCGCCAAGATAATATGCTGTAGGACGTTGGTACCCTGCCAGGTGCTAATGCGTCTCTCCTCACTGAATGAATGACAAATGGGTGGAATGGGCGATACTTGTGCGAGTTACTTCACAATCAAATTTAAATTAGGCCTAACTGAATGATGAGGGTGAATAGGTTGATTTAATTTAGAACAGCAATAGTGTAATGATGAGTTTGTGTTATGCCTATTTATCAGCATTGGCGATCATTTTTATAATTTGAACGTGCGCCTTGCAGGTTGATACCATTCTTTTACGTTTTACTTTGTAAAAATAAGCTGTTACAGGACTGTTTTATTTACTGTAATTCTATTACTAATCGAATTTATTGTAAGGGAAACGTTTTTTCTAGGACTTTGTAGAATTATACAAAACATATCCTTGACTCTATCTAAACAAATAACTATTGTTGTTATTTAAAAAAAATAGTATATAAGTCCATTAATATTTCTTCATGCAATTAATACTTTACAATAGTTTATGCACTATTTATTATTTATCAAGCATCTTTGTGCACCTTGCAGGTTGATATGAATCTGATGCATATGCTAAAGTGAAGCCCGGCAATGTTCTCTAGCGGGTACTTATATTCTGAAAGGCCAGGCGGTTCTAGTGTTAAGCAGTTTTTCACATACAATTCACACACACACCTACCTGCGTATGTGTTAGAGAAGAACAGCATAGTAGCCAGCCTGCAGAGCAGATCCCCAAAGGGCCAGTCAAACTGTCTGATGTAGTGACTCTCCCTGGCAGCGCCAATGTGAAGAGGACATCAGCAAAGCCTACAGCCAGGTTGACCATATAGAGAGACGTGGAGTTCACCTTCTGCTTCTTCTGACATGTCACATACAGGACCAGACTGTTGCCACAGACACTGACGAGGAACACCAGAGAGTAGAAGATTGGAAAGATGATCACGGCAGCTCTCTGGTAGACAAAGTAGTCACACGTCTGATTGGTGTCAGAGGTTTTTAAATCCACCGTGTCCACAGAGATGTTGGTAGACATTTCTCCTGTTGAGAAAAAAACAATGTTTGAGAAAAAAAAACTTTTGAGAAACCCTGATGAATAACCCAGATGGTCTATTGAGCAAAATGTTGGTTGTAGATCCATTGAACAGTTTATGAAGAACGTGACAATTCTAGTGTGCTGGAGCTTAAACTGTGTGAAAGCTAATTCAATTCAATAAACTTGATTTGTCCACAAGGGACAAAAATAAATTAAGAAATATTGAAGAAATACATGTGTTAACAATACATACAGTGGGGAAAAAAACTATTTAGTCAGCCACCAATTGTGCAAGTTCTCCCACTTAAAAAGATGAGAGAGGCCTGTAATTTTCATCATAGGTACACGTCAACTATTAGAAAAGAAAATCCAGAAAATCACATTGTAGGATTTTTAATGAATTTATTTGCAAATTATGGTGGAAAATAAGTATTTGGTCAATAACAAAAGTTTCTCAATACTTTGTTATATACCCTTTGTTGGCAATGACACAGGTTAAACGTTTTCTGTAAGTCTTCACAAGGTTTTCACACACTGTTGCTGGTATTTTGGCCCATTCCTCCATGCAGATCTCCTCTAGAGCAGTGATGTTTTGGGGCTGTCGCTGGGCAACACAGACTTTCAACTCCCTCCAAAGATTTTCTATGGGGTTGAGATCTGGAGACTGGCTAGGCCATTCCAGGACCTTGAAATGCTTCTTACGAAGCCACTCCTTCGTTGCCCGGGCGGTGTGTTTGGGATCATTGTCATGCTGAAAGACGCAGCCACGTTTCATCTTCAATGCCCTTGCTGATGGAAGGAGGTTTTCACTCAAAATCTCACGATACATGGCCCCATTCATTCTTTCCTTTACACGGATCAGTTGTCCTGGTCCCTTTGCAGAAAAACAGCCCCAAAGCATGATGTTTCCACCTCCATGCTTCACAGTAGGTATGGTGATCTTTGGATGCAACTCAGCATTCTTTGTCCTCCAAACACGACGAGTTGAGTTTTTACCAAAAAGTTATATTTTGGTTTCATCTGACCATATGACATTCTCCCAATCCTCTTCTGGATCATCCAAATGCACTCTAGCAAACTTCAGACGGGCCTGTACATGTACTGGCTTAAGCAGGGGGACACGTCTGCCACTGCAGGATTTGAGTCCCTGGCGGCGTAGTGTGTTACTGATGGTAGGCTTTGTTACTTTGGTCCCAGCTCTCTATAGGTCATTCACTAGGTCCCCCCGTGTGGTTCTGTGATTCTTGCTCACCGTTCTTGTGATCATTTTGACCCCACGGGGTGAGATCTTGCGTGGAGCCCCAGATCGAGGGAGATTATCAGTGGTCTTGTATGTCTTCCATTTCCTAATCATTGCTCCCACAGTTGATTTCTTCAAACCAAGCTGCTTACCTATTGCAGATTCAGACTTCCCAGCCTGGTGCAGGTCTACAATTTTGTTTCTGGTGTCCTTTGACAGCTCTTTGGTCTTGGCCATAGTGGAGTTTGGAGTGTGACTGTTTGAGGTTGTGGACAGGTGTCTTTTATACTGATAACAAGTTCAAACAGGTGCCATTAATACAGGTAACGAGTGGAGGACAGAGGAGCCTCTTAAAGAAGAAGTTACAGGTCTGTGAGAGCCAGAAATCTTGCTTGTTTGTAGGTGACCAAATACTTATTTTCCACCATAATTTGCAAATAAATTCATAAAAAATCCTACAATGTGATTTTCTGGAGAAAAAAAATCTCAATTTGTCTGTCATAGTTGACGTGTACCTATGATGAAAATTACAGGCCTCTCTCATCTTTTTAAGTGGGAGAACTTGCACAATTGGTGGCTGACTAAATACTTTTTTTCCCCACTGTATATTAACATCTAAAACTGTATTCTTCAACAGTGACTGCATATTAGAGAGTTTTGCTTTGAAGATAAATTATTGTATATTCAGAATGACAAATACGCAAAAGACTCACAAGATCCTGTGTAAGACTTTAGCGTTTCACCTGCTATCCAAGACAATCTGTTAACTCTGGTGTTTGAAAGTGAAGTGACTTGGAGGACTGTTTGTAAACACTTCTGAAGAGATTGACCGTGCTGCAAATCCCACCTCCACTTTCTTCATCAGATCTTTGTAATTCCTGTCAGAGGTAGTGCAGAGTTACAGTTTTTGTCACCACCAGTCAAACCCTTTTCAAGGCAGTAGTGTTTGCGATTAAGTTAAACACTGTAAGGATTTATATTCTTCCAGTTTAACTACAGTAATGGTATTTTATGAGTAATGGTTCATCAGGTTTTTATAACTTTTTTTTGTATCATTTGATAACCAAATAAGAAAAAGACAGCCAACTAGAAAATATTACGTAGTACACAAGGATTACATAAGTATTACTTAGCTAGATTAGACAAAGATGAAATCTATAAATTAAGATGAGGTGTATTATGTTGTTCACACTATGGCCAGTGTTCTTCGCTACGCTGTGGTTACTAGCATCCGTCTTTGTGTTATTTTGAACTGTTTTCCTGTCAATGTGGCTGTGATCCCCAACTTCCTGACGTGGTTATTTTCTCTGCAAAACACACACACACACACACACACACACACACACACACACACACACACACACACACACACACACACACACACACACACACACACACACACACACACACACACACACACACACACACACACACACACACACACACACACACACACACACACACACACACACACACACACAGATCAACTAGGGCACAAATGCACCATGTTTTACACAAACCTGTGAAACCACAACCCACATTTTTTCACATATGAAAGCCAGGTGAAGTCAAAAGTAACACGATACAACATTCCATTTCACAGATATCAAAACATATTATTAAAGTGTTCATCAAAGTGTCAAGTGTACCCATATTTAAAAGTACCTTAGACTAATACAACTGTATTTGTGCATTGTGAAAAGGAAATTGTCTGTATACTGTCTTATGGACAAGACACAAGTTGTACACTTACAACAAAGGCTGGAAGCAGCACAGAGTCAGCAGCAGAGCCCCACCTCTGGAGAAGGTTAGTGGTTAATTTCCTTGCTCAAGGACACAATGGCAATAGGCAGCACCTGCTATTCACATACCAGCAACCCTTCTGTTGCCATCTCACTCCTGCCAGATTTCCCCGTCAGCCATCAGGATTCAAAATAGAGACCCTTTGGTTACTGATCCACCTCTCTAACCTCGACACTACTGCCTAAAGTGAACCTATACTAGACAGGTACTCCTTTACCAGCCAATGCACCCAGGTAGTTTCATAAATGAAAGGTTAAATTAACAGATGATAAGATTTGAGGTTCTGTATCCTGTGTTGGGACCGTCTCTTGGGTTGAATGACAGCTAGCAAAGTGCAGGCCTACAGTTGAAGTCGGAAGTTTACATACACCTTAGCTAAATACATTTAAACTCAGTTTTTCACAATTTCTGACATTTAATCCTAGTAAAAATTCCCTGTCTTAGGTCAGTTAGGATCACCACTTTATTTTAAGAATGTGAAATGTCAGAATAATAGTAGAGATCTTGAACAGCGCCGGAGATCTTGAACATCGCCGGAGAAGATGGCTGGCGTTTTACAGCCCTCTAACCAATTGTACTATTATGTGTGTTTTTCCGCGTTACTTGTAATTTATTTTGTACATAATGTTTCTGCCATTGTCTCTTATAACCAAAAATAGCTTCTGGATATCAGGACAGCGATTACTCACCTTGTATTGGACAAAGATTTTTTCTTCAACGAGGCGGCCGCGAAGGATATCCTACAGACACCCGACAAGGCCCAAATCCCCGTCATTCGCATGAGGAAGAGACGGAGATATCGTGGCCGTAGGTCGGGGTGCCTTGTAAGGATCCGACGGCGAGCAAGTAAACTGCCGCTCCCATCAATCCTATTAGCCAATCTTCAATCATTGGAGAACAAATTGGATGACCTAAGATTACGGTTATCCTAGCAACGGGACATTAAAAACTGTAATATATTATGTTTCACCGAGTCGTGGTTGAACGACGACATGGATAACATTCAGCTAGCGGGCTATACGCTACATCGGCAGGATAGAACGGCTGACTCCGGTAAGACAAGGGGTGGCGGTCTGTGTATATTTGTAAACAACAGCTGGTGCACAAAATCAAATACTAAGGAAGTCTTGAGGTTTTGCCTGAGGTAGAGTATATTATGATAAGCTGTAGACCACACTATTTACCAAGAGAGTTTTCATCTATATTTTTCATAGCTGTCTATTTACCACCACAAACCAATGCTGGCATTAAGATTGCACTGAATGAGCTGTATAAGGCCATAAATCAACAGGAAAACGCTCATCCAGATGCAGCGCTCCTAGTGGCCGGGGACTTTAATGCAGGGAAACTTAAATCCGTTCTACCTAATTTCTACCAGCATGTTAAATGTGCAACCAGAGGGAAAAAAAACTCTAGACCACCTTTACTCCACATACAAAGCTCTCCCTCGCCCTCCATTTGGCAAATCTGACCATAACTCTATCCTCCTGATTCCTGCTTATAAGCAAAAACTAAAGCAGGAAGCACCAGTGACTCGGTTAATAAAAAAGTGGTCAGATGACAAAGATGCTAAGCTACAGGACTGTTTTGCTAGCACAGACTGGAACATGTTCCGGGTTCTTCAGATAGCATTGAGGAGTACACCACATCAGTCACTGGCTTCATCAATAAGTGCATCGATGATGTCATCCCCACAGTGACCGTACGTACATACCCCAACCAGAAGCCATGGATTACAGGAAACATCCGCACTGAGCTAAAGGGTAGAGCTGCCGCTTTCAAGGAGCGGGACTCTAACCCGGACGCTTATAAGAAATCCCGCTATGCCCTCCGACGAACCATCAAACAGGCAAAGAGTCAATACAGGACTAAGATTGAATCGTACTACACTGGCTCTGACGCTCTTCGGATGTGGCAGGGCTTGAAAACTATTACAGACTACAAAGGGAAGCACAGCCGCGAGCTGCCCAGTGACACAAGACTTCCAGACGAGCTAAACCACTTCTTTTGATTTTCCCATGATGTCAAGCAAAGAGGCACTGAGTTTGAAGGTAGGCCTTGAAATACATTCACAGGTACACCTCCCATTGAGTCAAATTATGTCAATTAGCCTATCAGAAGCTTCTAAAGCCATTACATCATTTTCTGGAATTTTCCAAGCTGTTTAAATGCACAGTCAACTTAGTGTATGTAAACTTCTGACCCACTGGAATTGTGATGCAGTGAATTATAAGTGAAATAATCAGTCTGTAAACAATTGTTGGAAAAATTACTTGTGTCATGCACAAAGTAGATGTCCTAACCAACTTGCCAAATCTATAGTTTGTTAACAAGAAATGTTTGGAGTGGTTGAAAAACGAGTTTTAATGACTCCAACCTAAGTGTATGTAAACTTCCGACTTCAACTGTACATGAGGTAAAGGAATGTGGAGATGAAGAGATTAGGGGCAAGTAGAAAACTTGTGCGAGTTGTGCAAATGTGAAAATCTTTTTTGATATGATAGAATGTGGCCACACCCCTCCCTCAACCGCTAATATGAAGATAAAACAATGCCAAGCACTGAACTAAAAGAAGTCAATGTTAGACTAAAATCACTGACTGACTGAAGTATTTTTGTGGATTACTATTTAAACAAAAATTTAAATAAATCTTAGCATGTGTTATAAAGCATAGGCTATTAAAAGTATTCACTATTCACTTCATTGGTATTATGCAGTTTTTGTTTTCTTTTGTATGTCC
This sequence comes from Coregonus clupeaformis, assembly GCF_020615455.1. NCBI lineage: Eukaryota > Metazoa > Chordata > Actinopteri > Salmoniformes > Salmonidae > Coregonus > Coregonus clupeaformis. The sequence goes on along the minus strand of NC_059231.1, from coordinate 30,426,281 downwards.
ATCCATACACCGACATTCAGTGAAACTAGGGCCCTCTTACAATGCCTACTGTCAGATACTATGTTCTGAAGACACAAAATGACTACACCTGGTGGTAAAAGTGAATTTTAGTTTGTGTAGGGTACATTGAATGAATCAATAGGTTTATTTGAATAATTAATTTCCCAGATAACATTGCATTTTGGTCACATGACAACTCAATCTCTGCCACTCCCCTTACCGAAAAAAAAAGGCTTCTGGTGTGAAGGGTGATGTTGAAGGAGTCAGGCGCAGGAGGGTAAATCACAGTATAACAGGATGTATTCCGGAAAACAGAGTTACGCTGTAATGGTAAAAATAGTCCAGTGCACAAAACAGGCACACTGGAACCAACAAGGCACACAGGGAAAATAACCAGGCGATACAAAATACAAGGAGCTCCACCGAGCTTCACTATCCTCACAATAAACAATCACACACAAAGACAAGGGGGCAGAGGGATCACTTATACAGGTACTGATGAGGGGATGTGAACCAGGTGTGTGTAATGAACAAGACAAAACCAATGGAATTATGAAATGAGGAGCGGCAGTGGCTAGAAGGCCGATGATGACAAACGCCGAAGCCTGCCCAAACAAGGAGAGGTGGGAGCTTTGGCGGGAGTTGTGACAGTACCCCCCCCCGTTGACTAGCAGCTCCAGCAGCGCGCCGACACTGGCCTCGGGCGAGCCAGATGGCGACGGTGGAAATCCCGCAATAGGGACGGATCGAGGATATCCCTCACAGGAACCCAGCACCGCTCCTCCGGACCGTACCCCTCTCACTCCACGATGTACTGAAGGCCCCCCACCCGACGCCTAGAATCCAGGATGGAACGGACGGAGTACGCCGGGGCCCCCTCGTTGTCCAGAGGGGGCGGAGTAACCTCCCACACCTCAGACTCCTGGAGCGGACCAGCCACCACCGGCCTGAGGAGAGACACATGGAACGAGGGGTTAAATCGGTAATCTGGAGGGAGTAATAACCTATATGTAACCTCCTCAGGACTTTGAACGACCCAACAAACCGTGGGCTCAGCTTCCGGCAGGGCAGGCGGAGGGGCAGATTCCGGGTCGAGAGCCAGACCCGATTACCCGGTACCAAGATCAGGGCCTCACTGCGGTGGCGGTCAGTGTTGGCCATCTGGCAACGCACAGCGCGCTGGAGGTGGACGTGAGCAGCGTTCCACATCTCCTCCGCGTGCTGAAACCATTCATTCACCGTAGGAGTTTCGGTCTGGCTCTGATGCCACGATGCCAGAACCGGCTGATAACCTAAAACACATTGAAAGGGCGGTAGGCTAGTGGAGGAGTGGCGAATAATGTTCTGGGCATATTCTGCCCATGGCAAGAATACTGACCACTCCCCCGGCCGGTCCTGGCAGTAGGACCGCAGGAACCTACCCACATCCTGATTCACCAGTTCCACCTGCCCATTACTCTCTGGGTGAAAACCAGAGGTCAAGCTGAATGAGACCCCCAAACGTTCCATGAACACCTTCCAGAACCTGGATGTAAACTGGGGACCCTGGTCAGACACTATGTCCTCTGGTAACGCCTGGAGAGGAGAGGACCCGATTTTTTGGGAACAGCTGGCCGACCGGATCCAGCCACCCACACCCCAGCACCCAGAGGGATCCATATATCCCGACCACGGGATTTCGACGGGACAGCTGCACTCTGCCAGGGATTCCTCCTACAACTTGAGTTTACTATTCGAACATCAGCCCGGCTCCATCGGAGCGGGAGAAGGTGTCCACCCTCATCTCCTGCCTCTCGGGGAAAGCCCTGGAGTGGGCCAACACGGTCTGGAGTGAAGGAGGAGCCGTGTTGGACAACTACGGGGAGTTCGCTCGCCTCTTTCGGGCCGTCTTCGATCACCCGCCCGAAGGTAGAGAGGCGAGCGAGCGGCTGGTCCACCTGAGGCAGGGGACGAGGACCGCGCAGGACTTCACCCTGGAGTTTCGGACTCTAGCCGCTGGGTCCGGGTGGAACGAGCGGGCCCTCATCGACCACTTCCGGTCCATCTACGAGAGGACATCCGAAGGGAGCTAGCCTGCCGGGACACCATGTTGTCCTTCAATCAACTGGTGGACATGGCCATCAGGTTGGACAACCTGCTGGCTGCTAGAGGACGTCCTGGAAAGGGCCTGCCCATTCCACCCCTTCCCAACACGGATCACAAGCTGATGGAGCTGGGTGGAGCAGCGATCCGGGAGAGCGGAGGACGACAGCGCCAGTGTCACTCTAGTGGCACGAGAGGACATTCTCCTGCACACTGTCGTCTGCGTTCTTTTGGGTCTGGAGGCGGCAGGCAGGGCACTTTTGCGTCACCCCAGGTATCGAATACCCACACTTGTTCAGAGCCCTCTGCTGCGCAGTATACCCTACAACATCCACTTTCCTGATTACACAGTGGTTCCCCAGTGTAAGGCGCTGGTCGATTCAGGCTCAGCTGGGAACTTTATGGACAGGTCATTTGCACATAGTCTAGGTATTACATTGGTTCCCCTATCCATTCCACTCCCCATCAGAGCACTTGACAGTCGACCTGTAGGGTCCGGGTTCGTTAGGGAAGTTGCAGCGCCAGTCACTATGGTTATGCACGAGACCCATAGAGAGTAAGACACCTTTTTTATTATTGAGTCTCCTGATTTCCCTGTTGTGTTAGGTCTTCCCTGGTTAGCACTACACAACCCCACCTTTTCAAGGCCGCAGAGGGTTCTCATGGGGTGGTCACGAGAGAGTGTCAGGGTAGGTGTCTAGGTGTTTCCGTTGGTGCAACCACGGTGGAAAGTCCATACATTACCTCCTCCGTGCGCATTCCCCACTAATACCTCGATTTGACGCACGCGTTTTCCAAAATGCAGGCGACCAAATTACCACCTCATCGGGCGGGGGATTGCACGATAAACCTCCGGGTCGACGCTTTGCCTCCCAGGAGTCATGTGTATCCCCTGTCGCAGGCTGAAACGGAGGCGATGGACATGTCCCGAAGCCACTCCTGCGTTGTCTTGGCTGTGTGCATAGGGTCGTTGTCCTGTTGGAAGGTGAACCTTCACCCCAGTCTGAGGTCCTGAGTACTCTGGAGCAGGTTTTCATCAAAGATCTGTCTGTACCTTGCTCCGTTCATCTTTCCTTCGATCCTGACTAGTCTCCCAGTCCCTGCCGCTGAAAAACAGGTGTCAGGTTTCCTCCAGACGTGACGCGTTGCATTCAGGCCAAAGAGTTCAATATTGGTTTCATCAGACCAGAGAATGTTTTCTCATTGTCTGAGAGTCCTTTAGGTGCCTTTTGGCAAACTCCAAGTGGGCTGTCATGTGCCTTTTACTGAGGAGTGGCTTCTGTCTAGCCATTCTACCATAAAGGCCTGATTGGTGAAGTGCTGCGGAGATGGTTGCCCTTCTGGAAGGTTCTCCCATCTCCACAGAGGAACTCTGGAACTCTGTCAGAGTGACCATTGGGTTCTTGGTCACCTCCCTGACCAAGGCCCTCCTCCCCCGACTGCTCAGTTTGACCGGGCAGCCAGCTCTAGGAAGAGTCTTGGTGGTTCCAAACGTCTTCCATTTAAGTATGATGGAGGCCACTGTGTTCTAGGGGACTTTCAATGCTGCAGAAACGTTTTGATACCCTTCCCCAGATCTGTGCTTCGACACATTCCTCTCTCGGAGCTCTACAGACAATTCCTTCAACTTCATGGCCTGGTTTTTGCTCTGACATGCACTGTTAACTGTGGGACCTTATATAGACAGGTGTGTGCTTTTCCAAATCCTGTCCAATCAATTGAATTTACCACAGGTGAACTGCAATCAAGTTGTAGAAACATCTCAAGGATGATCAATGGAAAAAGGATGCACCTGAGTCTCATAGCAAAGGGTTTGAATACTTATGTAAGTAACATATTTCAGTTTTTTTGTTTTTATAAATATGCAAAAATGTCTAAAAACCTGTTTTCGCTTTGTCATTATGGGGTAATGTGTGTAGATTGATGAGGGACAAAATTTATTTAACCCATTTTAGAATAAGGCTGTAACGTAACAAAATGTGTAAAAAGTCAAGGGGTCTGAATACTTTCCGAATGCACTGTATACTAAACAACATGTTTTCAGTGTCTTTAACAGATACAAATAAATGCAATACAACTTGAAATCATTAGCATGGTAATGAAGAAAATAGCAAAGACTGGATATTTCCCAAATAAATGGTTTAATCTTTTTATGTAGCTACAACATTTACATAAGAGAATTGTGAAAACTATTGGGATGTTGACCTTAGGATGTTTAAAGTGACAACTACATAATTATTTACATGAGCCAAGTGACAACTGAGCAATAGATTAACTAATGGAAGTTTAAAAGATAATTAACCAAATTCTAATAATTTAAACACCAAAAACTAAATCAAACCCACTTCAGAACTATTGCCTTTTTGAGTGAACTTTGGAGATAGCGGCCCTGTGGAAGTCCTTCGTCCAAAGCTTGTTGAATGCATGCACTGAAACAATCAGAAAAACAAAACAAAATTAGGATACTGAAAACAATTTCAATTTTTGCATCTTAAAATTATTGTTACTCTAAAAAATGCTGGGTTAAAAATAACCCAATTTGGGTAATTTCGACGACCCAGCGCTTGGTCAATATTGGAAACACAGCATTGGGTTAATTCAACCCAGCGGGTTTGGGTTGTGCTTCTAACCCAGCACCTTGGGTTGAGTGCGTGACCTAACTGCTGGGTAAATTAGACTATATTGCTGGGTTAAAACAACCCAGTGTGTTAGATTGTGACATAAACCTAGAACATTGACCCAGCAGCTGGGTAATTTATGTAATCCTTGAGTTATTTTCAGTGTCATCCTAATTAAAAATTTTGCTTGCATATTTTTGCCTGCTCTACCATCCCACCCCTCCCTTTCTTACACACACAATCAAGATACAATGTTGAATTTCAAATAATAAATGTCTATTGCCTGCATTTTAAAACATACATCACGTCAGAGAATGTACAAGAATATATAAAACATTTAAATAGCACATTGAAAGAAAGCCCTATTGTATAAATATGTATTATTTCACAAGATAAGATTTCATAAAATAGGATTATTAGAATTTATGAACCAAACAGTCCAAACATCAGAATAAAGCCTCAGTTGAAACTGATGTGCACACTCAGATTGCAATTTGAGAAACACAAATTATGCGTGTGTGTGACAAGTGGTATTAACACAGATCTGTCTATCAGACAATACCAGAGCTAATCAGTAGATATTCACATCACTTCGGCTATCATAGGTGACAGCACACACACACACACACACACACACACACACACACACACACACACACACACACACACACACACACACACACACACACACACACACACACACACACACACACACACACACACACACACCACAGGAGGTTGGGGAGGACGGGCTCGTGGTAATGGCTGGAGTGGAATAGGTGAAAAGGTATCAAATACATCAAACACATGGTTTACATGTGTTTGATGCCATTCCATGTGCTCCATTCCAGCCATTATTATGAGCCGTCCTCCCCTCAGCAGCCTCCACTGACACACACACACACACACACACCATGCTGTTTTGCCATACAATAATGGTCTACATTGGGTCGAGTTAAAACATTGTTACACAGAACAAGTGTAAAATATTACATTTGAAGGTCACTCTGCTAAGGACATGGATTAATGACTCATTACTTAATAACTGTATTTCATTCATAAAGCATTTTTCACAATTCCCAAAATGCAGTTTATTAGGCTACAGATTAAATAAATGATGATGAACTTCACAGGATGGTGAATGTGCATGGTGATGAGCTTGATGCTCCTTTCCAATAAATATTTAGGGTCTTATTCTGGTGACATGATGATCGATGCTTGGCTACCATTTGACAAACACAAATATCGCTCTTATCCATAATAATGTAATAATGTAGATAGCCTACTCCCACTGTATGTGCGAGCTGTTGGCTAGAGTGCATGTGCCAAGACCAGAGTGGGCACATTTGCTATATAACGCAACCGTTTGTGACAAGACCATCAGTAGAGTTGAAAATGCGATGGAAACCCATTTTACTTGTCTTTTGTTATTCAGTACATGGGAATTGACTGCCAAAAGTCATTTGTATGAGCACTACAACATCACAAACACCATTTTATCCGTAAAAAGTCAGTTTTCTGGAAATATCTCTGGTGGGAAAATGTGTATATTGTTTTATGCAGATTTTAGAATATTTGCATGAAAATCTGTCACAACTTGGATGGAAACCTACCTAATGTCTTGGAGTGTGCAGTTATGCGTAACAGATTGTGGAATGCTGTTCATTTCATTCAAGGTTTACAAAATGCCATAATCTAATTTCCCCATCAATCTCCATATGCCTATCCACTATTTAAACTTACAGGTTGTAAGTCAATGAAGGACTTTCTGGTCTCATTGAAGCTGGGTTGGAATGTCTTCCTGCCTATCTTGTATACTGATGTTGGGAGGACCACTGGCAGAAGTCTTAAAGCGATGTCAGCTTGTGTATCTGGAGAGAAGAATGTTTAGTGAATAACTTGATTGTTTCAGGCTAAAAATAAATCTGAGGCACCACCAGCAGGGTCATTTCAAACTATACCTGTACTTCGAAGAGAAGATCTTGGGCCTGCTTCTCTCTGGGCTGGCGAAGCAAGGTTTTTTGTCCTTGAAGACCGCGATCCAGTTATCAGTGAGTTTCCCCGAGCAGTCCAGGTTTAAAATGTAGAAGTCCTGAGCAATCTATAGTAAAGCAGACAATTACCTTTTTTGTAATCTTGTATTTTACAAACAAAAACATATTTTGACAAAAACAATAGACAACTTAACATTTATATACACATATACACAAACATTTATGACATCACACTTGCTCAGATCCACGTTTCCACCGTATCCACATCCAATGCTGTTTCTAATGCTTGTGAGACTCTGCTCCATATGAATTCAAATTGTGTTATGTTGTAGCCAGACCAACAATTACTTTTCTATTGCAGTTAATCACTTGTCTGGCTAACACTGAACTCTTGAAGTCCTCCTGACTTCAGAGTCTGGAATGGCTATTTGATGTTGTTGGCACATTGTGTTGATAATGAAGGGGGCTGTGCTTTTACTGATTGGCTCTCCTCTGTGTCTTTCTCACTCAAACACCCACAGCGCCGCCCCCTTCTATTACAATGGTTGGATTTTCAAATCCAAACAATGAGAGGTCTCAACCCCTAGGAAAAAATAACAGTTGAGAGAACCAATCAAACCCCAATCAAACAACTCATTCAGAACGCCGCAGCCCGTCTGGTGTTCAACCTTCCCAAGTTCTCTCACGTCACCCCGCTCCTCCGCACACTCCACTGGCTTCCAGTTGAAGCTCGCATCTGCTACAAGACCATGGTGCTTGCCTACGGAGCTGTGAGGGGAACGGCTTCTCCGTACCTTCAGGCTCTGATCAGTCCCTACACCCAAACGAGGGCATTGCGTTCATCCACCTCTGGCCTGCTGGCCCCCCTACCTCTGCGGAAGCACAGTTCCCGCTCAGCCCAGTCAAAACTGTTCGCTGCTCTGGCAACCCAATGGTGGAACAAGCTCCCTCACGACGCCAGGACAGCGGAATCACTCACCACCTTCCGGAGACACTTGAAACCCCACCTCTTTAAGGAATACCTGGGATAGGATAAAGTAATCCTTCTACCTGTCACACCCTGGCTCTGGGACTCTATATGTTGAGCCAGGGTGTGTTCATTCTATGTGTTCTGTTTCTATGTTGGGTGTTTCTAGTTCGTCATTTTCTTTGTTTGACTGAGTGACTCCCAATCAGAGGCAACGAGTGTCAGCTGTGTGCTGGTTGTCTCTGATTGGGAGCCATATTTAACTGTCTGTGTTTCACTTTGTGTTTGTGGGTTTTTGTTCCGTGTTCGGTCATTGTCACTGAGGACTTCACGAGTCGTTTATTGTTTTGTTATTTCGTGTGTATGCTTTAATTAAATAAAGCAAGTATGTTCGCTACTAACGCTGCGCTTTGGTCCACTCCTTCATACGACGTTCGTGACAGAAAAACCCACCGTAAAAGGACCAAGCAGCGTGTCCAGGAGCAGGCAGACTGGACATGGGAGGAAGCGCCAGGAAAGGAGATGGAGAGGCTGGCGATGGCCCAGGTGGGCAAATCGTGGTCCTGGGAGGACATGCTCGGGGGCAAGGGACCTTGGGGTAGGATTAAGGCCCTGGCGAGAGAGGAGCAGCGGCGTCAGCAGTGCCATCGTCGGACGGACGAGAGGCACCCCCCAAGAATTTTTAGGGGGGCACACGGCATGGGCGACTGGGCAGCAGGAGGCTGCCACAGGGCGAAATGGGAGACGAGGAGAGAAGGCCACCGGGTTACGGGAGCCATTGGCGAGAGGAGGGAAGGAAGTTGTAGAGGCACGGCGAGAGGTACTGAGGTGTATTGCCAGTCCGGTCCGGCCCGTTCCTGATCCCCGTTTAAGGCCAGTGGTGTGTGTTCCCAGTACGGTCCGGCCTGTTCCTGCTCCACGCACCAAGCCTACGGTGTGCGTCGCCAGCCCAGCCCGGCCTGTTCCTGCTCCACGCACCAAGCCTACGGTGTGCGACGCCAGCCCTGTCCGGCCGGTCCCTGCTCCACGCACCAAGCCTACGGTGTGCGTCGTCAGCCTGGTCCAGCCTGTCCCTGCTCCACGCACCAAGCCTACGGTGTGCGTCGTCAGCCTGGTCCAGCCCGTTCCTGCCACTCGCACCAAGCCAGGGATGCGAGTCGTCAGCCTGGTTCAGCCCGTTCCTGCCACTCGCACCAAGCCAGGGGTGCGAGTCATCAGCCTGGTCCAGCCCGTTCCTGCCACTCGCACCAAGTCAGGGGTGCGAGTCGTCAGCCTGGTTCAGCCCGTTCCTGCTACTCGCACCAAGCCCGGGGTGCGAGTCGTCAGCCAGGTCCGGCCCGTCGCTGCTCCACGCACCAAGCCAAGGGTGCGAGTCGTCAGTCCGGTGAGGCCCGTTCCGGCTCCACGCACCAAGCCAGGGGTGCGTATCGTCAGCCCGGTCCGGTCTGTTGCTGCTCCACGCACCAAGCCAGGGGGGCGCATCGTCAGCCAGGTCCGGTCCGTTCCTGCCTCACGCGCCAAGCCAGGGGTGCGCGTCGTCAGTCCGGTGCCTATTCAGGTACCGCTCAACTGCTCCACTAAGGAGCTGAAGCCTACCGCTCCTGCTACGTCCAGTCCAGCTCCAGCTAGCGGGGCCAGACCGGACCAGGGGCGCTATGGGGGGTTTGTTGGAGGGTGGTGGGCAAGCCCGGAGCCGGAGCCGCCGCCGAGGAGGAATGCCCACCCAGCCCTCCCCTGTTTTGCTCGTATTTAGGCGCGGTCGCAGTCCGAGATTATATCATTACAAAAATGAACACAACGAAACAACAACAACAACTCATTTTTGTGGCTGTCCTCCACTCCCACAACTGTCCGGTGCATACTTTAGCACCAGTCCGAGGTCCCTCTACAACTGCACCTCCAGAGGGGTCGGGTCTCTTTGCCGCCCACCAGAGGTATTCAGCCATGTTGGTTCCGACCTGTATATTAGAAAATATGCTTATAAAATGTTGAACCAATAATCCTAAAACACATGGCAAGCTCACCCACATGCAGATGTGCACAAACACACAAAATGTGACCTTTCCTATTGCTCAGAACATGCTATACTCATATACAGTGGGGGAAAAAAGTATTTAGTCAGCCACCAATTGTGCAAGTTCTCCCACTTAAGAAGATCAGAGAGGCCTGTAATTTTCATTATAGGTACATGTCAACTATGACAGACAAAATGAGGAAAAAAAATCCAGATAATCACATTGTAGGATTTTTAATGAATTTATTTGCAAATTATGGTGGAAAATAAGTATTTGGTCAATAACAAAAGTTTCTCAATACTTTGTTATATACCCTTTGTTGGCAATGACACAGGTCAAACGTTTTCTGTAAGTCCTCACAAGGTTTTCACACACTGTTGTTGGTATTTTGGCCCATTCCTCCATGCAGATCTCCTCTAGAGCAGTAATGTTTTGGGGCTGTCGCTGGGCAACACGGACTTTCAACTCCCTACAAAGATTTTCTATGGGGTTGAGATCTGGAGACTGGCTAGGCCACTCCAGGACCTTGAAATGCTTCTTACGAAGCCACTCCTTCGTTGTCCGGGTGGTGTGTTTGGGATCATTGTCATGCTGAAAGACCCAGCTACGTTTCATCTTCAATGCCCTTGCTGATGGAAGGAGGTTTTCACTCAAAATCTCACGATACATGGCCCCATTCATTCTTTCCTTTACACGGATCAGTCGTCCTGGTCGCTTTGCAGAAAAACTGCCCCAAAGCATGATGTTTCCACCCCCATGCTTCACAGTAGGTATGGTTTTCTTTGGATGCAACTCAGCATTCTTTGTCCTCCAAACACGACGAGTTGAGTTTTTACTAAAAAGTTCTATTTTGGTTTCATCTGACCATATGACATTCTCCCAATCCACTTCTGGATCATCCAAATGCACTCTAGCAAACTTCAGACGGGCCTGGACATGTACTGGCTTAAGCAAGGGGACAAATCTAGCACTGCAGGATTTGAGTCCCTGGCGGCGTAGTGTGTTACTGATGGTAGGCTTTGTTACTTTGGTCCCAGCCCAGTGCAGGTCATTCACTAGGTCCCCCCGTGTGGTTCTGGGATTTTTGCTCACCGTTCTTGTGATCATTTTGACCCCACGGGGTGAGATCTTGCGTGGAGCCCCAGATCAAGGGAGATTATCAGTGGTCTTGTATGTCTTCCATTTCCTAATAATTGCTCCCGCAGTTGATTTCTTCAAACCAAGTTGCTTACCTATTGCAGATTCAGTCTTCCCAGCCTGGTGCAGGTCTACAATTTTGTTTCTGGTGTCCTTTGACAGCTCTTTGGTCTTGGCCATAGTGGAGTTTGGAGTGTGACTGTTTGAGGTTGTGGACAGGTGTCTTTTATACCGATAACAAGTTCAAACAGGTGCCATTAATAAAGGTAACGAGTGGAGGACAGAGGAGCCTCTTAAAGAAGAAGTTACAGGTCTGTGAGAGCCAGAAATGTTGCTTGTTTGTAGGTGACCAAATATTTATTTTCCACCATAATTTGCAAATAAATTCATTAAAAATCCTACAATGTGATTTTTTGGATTTTTTTTTCTCAATTTGTCTGTCATAGTTGACGTGTTCCTATGATGAAAATTACAGGCCTCTCTCATCTTTTTAAGTGGGAGAACTTGCACAATTGGTGGCTGACTAAATACTTTTTTCCCCCACTGTAAGTATATCGCTGTGTGCAGGATGTTAATCTGCATGGTGTTGAGTCTCTGCCACGTTGTCTGTGGTTTACAGTTTAAGACATACTTAATATTTCACATCTATACGTACAGGCTGCAGGTCATTGAATGACTTTCTGGCCTCGAGGATGGTTGAGCGGACATTCTTCCTCCCAACTCGGTACATCGGTGGTGAGAGCAGCATTGGCAGCACCATCGAGCCATGTCATCTATTTTTATCTGGGGGAGTCATAACAAGGTTTAGTGGAGAGTCAAAATTGATAAAAGTGGATGAACATTTGTGATGGCACTTTTATTTCAATATGTACAGTACCAGTCAAAGGTTTTGACACACCTACTATTCAAGGGTTTTTCTTTATTTTTACTATTTTCTACATTGTGGAATAATAGTGAAGACATCAAAACTATGAAATAACACATTTGGAATCACATAGTAACCAAAAAAGTGTTAAACAAATGAAAATATATTTTATATTTGAGATTCTTCAAATAGCCACCCTTTGCCTTGATGACAGCTTTGCACACTCTAGGCATTCTCTCAACCAGCTTCACCTGGAATGCTTTTCCAACAGTCTTGAAGGAGTTCCCACATATACTTAGCACCTGTTGGCTGCTTTTCCTTCACTCTGCCGTCCGATTTGTCCCAAACCATCTGTTAGATTACAGTGTTTGTATGGGTATTCTTGTATTATGTGGTTGTTGTCTTGTTCCCTGTGTCCGTGGATTGGTGAGTCAGGCGTTGGTGTAATGCAGTATCTAAACAATGATGAGAGATGGACTGACTCCGGACTCTGACCAGGGGAATGTGAAAAATGATCCTCCAGGCTTGGTGGATGATGAGGATTTGGACCCTGAAAGACCGCCATTGGATGAAATGTTTATTAGTTCTGACGTAATCTCTGAGATTAATCATGCTTGTAAAATACATTTATCCTGAATGTGAAAACATTTAGTCAAAGGGGTGGATTGTTAGATTAATTTGTATTTTAAGAATAATGACTAAAGGATTTCAACCCAAATACAGTATAAATGTGTGAACGGTGTTAGAGTTATAATGTAGTGGCAACCCACTAACAGAGGGGGGCGGGACTAAACATTCCAGGGTGAAGGGGACTGAGAAAACTGGTTAAAAAAAGCCTCCTAAAGGTGGGCGGAGCAAAGTGCCTTTGTGTGTCAAGGGGTATAAAACAGGAGTGTATGGGTTTTGGTGCCAGAGCTCTCCATGAATAAAAATACAGATCATTCTTGCTGGTTGTGGACCTTGAATCATTTATGATTAAAACCAGAGCCTTACAACCCCTGGTAATGATTCAAGCTTAGGTTGAATTAGAGATAGAAATTCTCGTGACAAGTGGTCCTTCGAGCGGAGCTTAAAATACGTCTTTGTCGTTCTAAGGACACCGAAACCGTGCACGGGCGGGTGATTGCATCCGTGGAGAATTGTCCTGGCCTTCGACGTTAAGGTTATAAACAGGCCGGTGATTAATCTTATGAACGATAAAGACGTTAACGAGTTTGAAAAAGCATTTAAATCCAAACTGCAAGGAAAAGGTCAGTAATTTTTATTCATGGATTTGGTATAATTATTTGAACTTGTATAAGAATAGTAATTCTTGTGAAGGGCAGAGAATAGTTACCAAAATCTCAAAGGAAAAAATAATTATTATAATGGAAGGAAGGGGGGTCCGTAATTGACCCTAGGTAAATAGCTATTACCAAAATAATCTAGTTAATATTGAGATTGTACGAGATACAGTCTTTACAATATAAACAGGAAGGGGGATAATTTTCGTCGTGTGCGATAGATACATTAAACAGGTCAAAAGTCGCGTAAACAACTGGGGATTTGCTCTAACTCTGTCTATTTCATGAAACTGGAGCAGTTACGACCTCTAGGTTACGGATAGTGTTAGAAATAAATCTTAAAATGTTGTGTACGTGTGAGACTTAATGATCCATCGGAATACGTGATAATTGTTTCAAGGAGGGACGAAATAGATCGCGTGAGAAAAAATGGTTATCTGACCCCTTTCATGAAACCGGAGTTTAAAAAAAAACTCTGGGTTACGGGTAAGATAATTTAAATGGTTAATTACAAAAGCAGATCATAACATTGGCTCAAGAGACGCATCTAATAATAACTCCTAGGAAAATAATTCTGGATTGAATTATTACTAAACGGGGGGATTTCTTATTTTTCCACCATGGGAAATAAATATTCTAAAGAGGTCCGAGAATTAATGGGGGATGAAAGATATATGTTAGGAAGAGATCGAAGAAATATGTTTTATGGATCCATTTGGGAGAAGAGATATGGATTTATTGGGCATCTCGATGTGGAAAAGTTAGAAGTTATGATTAAGCAGATGCATGTAAACTGTGGAACGGATTTGAAGAAACAGCGAGGGGAGGGGCTAGAGACAGCGAGGGTATTTTGAAAGCGCGAAGGAGAGAGGAAGTGCTTTAACTGTAACAAAGAGGGATATTTGGCAAGGGAGTGTAAGGCCCCGTGTAAATACTGTTACAGAACAGGTCATAACCATCGTGACTGCAGGGGTAAAGAAAAGGGCAGTGTCGGAGATAGGACAGTCTATTTTTTGGTTCAACGGGTAAAATGTTTGAAGAAATGATTCGTGTCGAATAAGAATTGGCTAAAAACACCACGAAGCGATTATTTGAGAGGTACCTATAAATTTCCAACGATATATACGTATGAACTTTCTCACCCAAACGTAGACGTACGTCATGAGTGAGAAAGTAGAGAATATTTACATTTGCATTTTTGGTCATTTGGCAGATGCTCTGGTCCGGAGCGACTTGCAGGAGCAGTGGGGGTTGAGTGCCTTGCTCGGGGGGCACATCGGCAGATTTTTCGCCTGGTCGGCTTGGGGATTGGAGCCGGCGACCTCTCGGTTGCTGACACAGGGCTCTTGGTTACTGGGCTACCAGCCGGCCGATATGAGTTTAAGGTTGTGCCGTTGTTTGATTAGGTGATAAGGTTATGTGATAAGGTTTAATGGGTAATCAGACCATAACTAAAGTGGTTATGGAAGTAATGTATAAATAGTGGAGAGCCAATAGAGGGTTCCATTGAACTATTATGTTTTGTTGGGTATTTGAATGGCATAAGGTGAAATCTGTGTGTATGAGGGAATTCAACGGCTGGTATGAATGGTAACCGGATATTACTTAGTATTTGGTTGGTTAATGCTGAATGGAAGATTTGAAGTGTGGTTGGGGGTTAAAGACTAACTTATTCAATAGGGAATGGGTGTAGGGAGAGAGAGTTTTTACGTGTATTAAAAGTTGCATTAGATAGCTTTAGTAGTATTCTAGATAGGTCTATGAAAATATGTTACAAGTACGAATGACATTATTTCCTAAGAAGGAAGATTTGTAGGGAATGTCCCAGCGCCTCCCCGTAATGTAGGAAGGAGCAGGGGGAGAGAGTTGAGAGACAGTACATAGTTCAGATGATGGGAGTGTCATGGAATGTGTGAGTATCATCGATGTCAAGTGTTTGTTTTATTGATTGGGGCCAAATCAGAGAGAACAGTTGGAGAAATTGAATGGTGAGCTGGAGTGGCGATAGAGCTGTTAGGGTTGAGTTGAGGATAAAGGAGAATAATTTATGGCTCTGGTTGGCGGGAAAAAATGGAGACAGTCCAGCGAGTTAGATTGAGCTGGAAAATTTCAAGTAGAGGTATAAAGACTTTACTGAAAGGAAGTGTTTTGATGAATTCAAATGGCATATTATATTATATTATATTGTATGAAAATAAATGGTGGATTCTAAAAAAATTATTTAGTTTCGTTACGTGAACAATGGGATATCGTTTTTACTATTAGGATGATGGTTTGAAAAAACATTGGTTATAAGTATGAAGTTAAAGGTAAAAATAACTGAATTGTGTAATAGAAGGGGAGAGAGATTTTCCTAGGGGGTTGATCAAATAATTGATAATGGATCATTTGAGATGAGATCACATGTAGCAGATTTAGGGTAATCAATTAAATAATCATTGTATACTCAAGGAATTTTGAGTGGTTTTATGGATTAGTTATGAGGTATTAGATTGATACAAACATTATTGATGGGTTAGGACTGGGGATATCTGTATCATGTTTTGTGTGTACTACCATCTTTAGATTACTGATGGTAATTGAAGGTTAACAAAATGTATAACCAGGAGAAAGAGATTAGTTTATCTCATTGGAATTTTGCTCAGGGCGAGGGGGAGCAGTAGTAAAGTTAGGCAGTATTTAGGTCATAAAAGTGAGCTACCAAATTAAGTTGAGCCTGTCTATCTTTGATTGTTGTTTTTCAATTGGGTTTTTCAAATAAAAAACAACACACCCAGCATGATGTTTATAAAGCGTTGTTATGTTGAATTTAGGGGATTTTCAACAGTTCATAGGTGGTGTTTACTATGCTGTGGGATGGAACGTTTTGTTGGGTTATATTTGAAACTAAATTAATGCAATGAGCTGCAGTAATCAGAGGAAGGTACAATCTAAGGCGAAACAGCTATTGCCTAGATCATTGATTTAGCAATAAGATCAGGAAGATAGGGACTAGATGAAAAAAAAATAGATGAAGAATAATGAGCTTTTTGGTAATGATAGACTGCTGTAACGCTTGGGTACTCCATTATGTACTGCATACTGGTAAATTGATCTTATATATGGGAAGGCAATGGCAGCCCATGGTAAAATCATTTGGAACTCTGAGAAAGAAGAACAGTTTATGTTGTTGCTCTCTTCCCAAACAGTCTTAGCTTTTCATACATATATCAGGGATGTTACCCAAATGGTAGAGAGTAAAGAGGGATATGACATTGGTCGTGATTTAAAGATCGTGTTTTTTTTTTTTGGTGGGCTATTAGATATAACTGGGTTAATCACGAACATAGAGGTTTTTATTATTTGTTGCTAGGCAGAAGACTTAGGTGACCTAGGGTCGAAGTGCTTGCTCTTACTTCAATCCATGGCTGTCTCTTGTCTCTCTTCAAACATTGTGAAGGGAGCGGCACCAGGATTAAGCAGAGTTCAGGCTAAAACCTGTCTCTCCTTTGCTATCTTCTTGATTGAATACAGCAGGAGGGGGGGTTGTGTTAGGTTTGAAATATTTAAATATGGACTTGTCATGTCCAACAATCAGTCTTCAGGTCAAGCCCGGGAGAGCCGGGGTAGAACAGAGTTTGAACTAAACATAAGTGTTTTTACAAGATAAGAGATTGATTGATTGGATTACTTATTGATTCTGAACTGAATGAAAGTCGAATTTAGCCGCCATAAAAGACAAAGGAAGTGGGAGGAGCAATAAAGAAGCAAAAGACAGTCTCAAAAATGAAAGGCATGGCAATTGGTTGATAAATTACCTAAGTGATTGTTTAGGTAGGTGGTAATATTAACACATGAGCAGAACTATGTGTCAAGAGGGGGGAAGAGGCTAATGGTAGGATTAAATAATATATGAAGGAGAGGACAAAATACTTTAAAAAAAAAAAAAAAAGAAAGAAAGAATGAAGTCAGAAATTGTTAGATTAATCTGAACATGTGTGAAGATAGTTTATTAACCACACCCGTATGTCAGAGGTTTTGTGCCCCACAGGTGAACTAAAGGAGAAGGTCACCCACTCTATCTAACCAGGTGACTGGTGAGTATCCAGTCCCTAAAGAAGAAAAACTGGAAGCAGGCCTGTTGGGAAGGGCCCTATCAGGTTATATTGGTCACTGCCTTTGCCATTAGAATAGCAGAGAGAGTAACCTGGGTCCATGTTACCCACTGCAAGAGGGTAAGACCACATACAAGCACCACTGAACACACACAGAGTTGGAGAGAAGAACTAAACCAATAAGGTCCGGGGATCACCTCTGTTAACGAAGATCTCCTACCCCGACCTATCATCACTGTAGTGTGTTCTTAGGGTGTGAGTATGGGGTGGTACCAAGCAGAAGGACTAAAGGCAGGAGAGGGTTGGCGGTTTTTGGGAATATGGGTGACCCTAAGCTGCATCATAGTCTCGGCAATAGTCTTGGTATGTCAAGATCCACCACCACCTCGCACCAATTACGCTATGGCCTTACCATTATTAAGAAATAAAAGGGAAGCGACCCGACATACTGACCGTCAAGGGCGAGTGATCTACAAAATAGGAGTCAGAGAAGGGTGGGGAGTAAGATTCAAAATTAGGATTAGGGATCTTAACGGGCGGATAAGCAAGCAACGTGGGATTATAAGATCCCATTGTATTTATGTTCAGCTCCCTCGGCGGATTGTTCCTGGGCTCAGGTATTTAGACATACTGGGGGACGGAGATATGAGACGGGGTGGGGGGGGGTGGATGTCCAGATGGAGGATAAGAAGGTATAACGACATCCCCATGGAGATGGTAGTAACAATAGTAAAGGTCACTAAAGAGGACATGAAAATAACTTACTGGGCTTGCGCGGACGAATACGGACGGGATACTTGTCTAAGATTACATTTGATGGAGTCAAAAGATATGGAGGGAACAGGTACTGTCATTAATCCATTAATAGCAATGGACCGAGTAGATCAGTCAAGGGATGATGGAGTCAATTCGACTAACACGTCCACTATGAAAGATTTTCTCCTCCAAGAATGGAACCAAGGGGAAGTGGAGGGGGTCCCTAATGAGAATCTCTGGTTAAAGTGGATGAAGTACACCGCTAGGGCCTTGGGGGAGACCAATTGTTATGTATGCTCCATTGGGCGACCGACAATGTTGACCGCCCCAATGCCAAAGGCAATGTTTCCCTGTGTATTAGACCTGGGGTCCAATCAAAAAGAGCCCAATTGCACAGGAATTGGGCTGGCAAAGTTGACTTACTCGGCCAGCCCACCTAGATTCACTTTAACTCCTGGCGAATACCAGTGTTACAGACATAGAAATGGCACCCGTAACTTGGGTGATTTTGATGGCTGTAAGGAGATAATTCATGTGACTGATTTAGATAAGGAAGGGAGGGGGAAAATTATTAACCTTACCATCCCTCTGACTGATGTGTGGTGGGCATGTACTAACAAAGGGAGCATTCGACAGACATTACCAGAAGGATGGGTGGGTACTTGTGCACCAGTATTGTTGGTCCAAACCTGTAAGAGTTAGTCATCAAAGACCAGTGACAGGAAGAATAATCAGGAGGAGAAGAAATATAGGTCAGGAAGGAAATAGCCCAATTTGGATAGATGGTATAGGCATCCCCAGGGGTGTTCCAGACGAATACAAAGCTATGAATCAAATATGGGAGGTTTTTACCACAACATTTTTCGGGTGAGTGACAATAAACAAGAATGTGCATTGGATAAATTATATCTATTACAACCAACAACGATTTATTAACCAGACTAGAGATGCAGTAAAGGGGATCTCCGAGCAATTATCCGCCATCCCGCTCATAACTTAGTAGAGGTTGGTTCTAGATCAGGCAGAAAGGGCCGGTGTCTATAGAATGATAAGCCATTGTTGCACATTTAACCCTAACAACACCACACTGGATGGGACAGTCACCAGAGCTCTTACAGAATTAACTGCACTAAGTGAAGAATGAACTGATAACTCAGAAGTTAGTACATCGTGGATAGGGTGGTTTGATGAAATGTTTGGTAAATGGAAAACCATACCAGCCACCATCTTAGGAGCGGTCAGTGTTTGTATGGGTATTCTTGTATTATGTGGTTGTTGTCTTGTTCCCTGTGTCCGAGGATTGGTGAGTCAGGCGTTGGTGAAATGCAGTATCTAAACAATGATGAGAGATGGACTGACTCCGGACTCTGACCAGGGGAATGTGAAAAACGATCCTCCAGGCTTGGTGGATGACGAGGATTTGGACCCTGAAAGACCGCAATTGGATGAAATGTTTATTAGTTCTGACGTAATCTCTGAGATTAATCATGCTTGTAAAATACATTTATCCTGAATGTGAAAACATTTAGTCAAAGGGGTGGATTGTTAGATTAATTTGTATTTTAAGAATAATGACTAAAGGATTTAACCCCAAATACAGTATAAATGTGTGAACGGTGTTAGAGTTATAATGTAGTGGCAACCCACTAACAGAGGGGGGCGGGACTAAACATTCCAGGGTGAAGGGGACTGAGAAAACTGGTTAAAAAAAGCCTCCTAAAGGTGGGCGGAGCAAAGTGCCTTTGTGTGTCAAGGGGTATAAAACAGGAGTGTATGGGTTTTGGCGCCAGAGCTCTCCATGAATAAAAATACAGATCATTCTTGCTGGTTGTGGACCTTGAATCATTTATGATTAAAACCAGAGCCTTACAACCCCTGGTAATGATTCAAGCTTAGGTTGAATTAGAGATAGAAATTCTCGTGACACCATCTCAATTGGGTTGAGGTCGGGGGATTGTGGAGGCCAGGTCAACTGATTCAGCACTCCATCACTCTCTTTCTTGGTCAAATAGCCCTTACACAGCCTGGAGGTGTGTTGGGTCATTGTCCTGTTGAAAAAAAAAAAGATAGTTCCACTAAGCCCAAACCAGATGAGATGGCGTATCGCTGTAGAATGCTGTGGTAGCCATGCTGTTTAAGTGTGCCTTGAATTCTAAATAAATCACAGACAGTGTCACCAGCAAAGCATCCCCACACCATAACACCACCCCCTCCATGCTTTACGGTGGAAACTACACATGCAGAGATCATCCGTTCACCCACACCGCATCTCACAAAAACACGGCGGTTGGAACCATAAATCTCCAATTTGGACTACAGACCAAAGGACACATTTCCACCAGTCTAATAACCATTGCTTGTGTTTCTTGGCCCAAGCAGGTCTCTTCTTATTGGTGTCCTTTAGTAGTGGTTTCTTTGCATTAATTCGACCATCAAGGCCTGATTCACACAGTCCCCTCTGAACAGTTGATGTTGAGATGTGTCTGTGACTTGAACTAGGTGAAGCATTTATTTAAGCTGCAATTTCTGAGGCTGGTAACTATAATGAACTTATCCTCTGCAGCAGAGGTAACTCTGGGTCTTCCATCCCTGTGGTGGTCCTCATGAGAGCCAGTTTCATCATAGCGCTTGATGGTTTTTGCGACTGCACTTGAAGAAACGTTAAAAGTTCTTGAAATTTTCCGGATTGACTGACCTTCATGTCTTAAAGTAATAATGGACTGTCATTTCTCTTTGCTTATTTGAGCTATTCTTGCCATAATATGGACTTGGTCTTTCACCAAATAGGGCTTTCTTCTGTATACCCCTCCTACCTTGTCACAACACAACTGATTGGCTCAAACACATTAAGAAGGAAAGAAATTCCACAAATTAACTTTATAGAAAACACATATTTTAATTGAAATGCATTCCAGTTGACTACCTCATGAAGCTGGTTGAGAGAATGCCAATATTGTGCAAAGCTGTCATCAAGGCAAAGGGTGGCTATTTGAAGAATCTCAAATATAAAATATATTTTGATTTGTTTAACACTTTTGTGGTTACTAATGTACATGATTCCATATGTGTTATTGCATAGTTTTGATGTCTTCACTATTATTCTACAATGTAAAAAATAGTAAAAATAAAGAAAAACCCTTCAATGAGTAGGTGTGTCCAAACTTTTGACTGGTAGTGTACCTGCAGTAGTCACGTCTGCATCCAGCTCTGACAGCAGGTTCTTGGCATGAATATCCTTGCGGGCCAGACACAATATCTTCTAAGTGAAAACTGTTTTCGGTCAGCTTTGTTGAAAATCCAAAGTTGGGTGAATCAAAATCTGGAGCAACCTGGAGAACAGGTAGACACAAACAAATCTATAAAATGTGATTATCATTTAGATTTGAAGGGTAGATTGAAAGATAACACTTTCAATGGCAAAATCTAAACTGTAATGCATATTATTTTGTACATCAATGAAACTTGAACAAGAATATACGTTTTAATTAAATCATACATTGAATTCCGCCTACTGACAAGTATGAGTATCAGGGTTGGGGTCAATTCCAATTCCAGACAATTCAGGAAGCACACTAAAATTCAAATTATCTTCAATGCTTTTCAATGAGGACAATTTGGAATTGGGTTTACTTTCTGAATTGACTGTAATCTAAATGGAATTGACCCAAACTCTGATGAGTAGACTTTAAATCCTGTATGGAAACGGATTTGACTTTAATGCTGTTACTGGGGTGACCACGATGACCCACCATGCCTGGAGTATCCAGCAACTGTGATTGGAGATTTCCTCCATTGGTTTGGACCCGTTTTCATGAATCCACTTTGCCCTCTGGATGGTTGTCTCCTTTATGGGACACGTCTGACTCTCTTATGGGCAAAAAGTATTTAATGTCAAGTAACATTTCACTTGGGAAATCCCTCTTTCCCTAAATATAGTGAGTTGTGTATAGCAACAAAGTTGCAGCTGATGTGTGAAAACCTGTAGACCATCTAGGAAATCATCAAGCGAAAATATGGCCTAACATCATTATACGTCTATTTGAATCAATTACAGCTCTCAGTAACAACAAATAACAACATAATTAATACAGACAATCTGGTCAGTCTATTAATATCTGCCACTCTGAGGAGGTAGTGTGTGTGTGTGTGTGTGTGTGTATACACACTCCATATACTGAAACATTTTCGGCGGCTGCAGCTGTAGAGTTGAGCCATCCTGGTCTCTGAAATCTCTTTCTGAGGTTCCTGAGGTGTTCCTCAAGGAAACCAGTAGGACGGTGGCGCCATCCTTGGGTGTACCAAGCATCCTTGTTAAAAATGTCAGCGTATAGCCCTGAGATGCTTTTCAAATTGAAGTCTGAGGCCAATTTTTTGGCAACAGCAAGGCATTAGTGGAGACATCTAGCATAATGAAAGCTTCCTCATCTACAATATCTCCTCATCTGAAATATAGAAACATAGTTAGTTAGGTCTATTGTCGGAGAGCGGATCCTCCTAATAATGATAAACTTACCTTCAAACTTTTGGAATAGTCTCCAGATTCTTAAAAGCTGTTGTTTCACATAGCTGCCCATCAATCTCTAAAGAGAAAAATGATTTAAAAGAGTAACAAGATCAACAATATTGTCACCAACTGATTGCTTTCTCTTTCTCTCACACACTGTATGATTTGTGCCCTTTGTCTTTGCTACTGAACAATGCATAGGCAATTCATAATTTATGCTTCCAGATCTCGCTCTCTCTCTCACACACACACACTCACACTCGTCTAGACCCAGATCACATCATGGAAGTGCTCTGTCTTGTCTGCCAGTGGGGCTGGGCGGGCCTGCAAGCAGATGGTCACTGACAGAGGAAGGCGAGGGGCTTTGGAAAGCCGTCACACACACAGAGAGAGAGAGAGAGAGAGAGAGAGAGAGAGAGAGAGAGAGAGAGAGAGAGAGAGAGAGAGAGAGAGAGAGAGAGAGAGAGACGAGAGAGAGAACAAAAAATAATGAGTAGACCAGCAGCTAACTTTAGCAAGCTATTGGATGCATATAGCTAACGTTAGCCTCCAACTTGGTTAAATTAACCCAGGTGGACTAGCTACATACTAGCTAGAAAAAGTAAAACCTAGCTGTGGTAGCTAGTTAGCTGAGTGAAAGTGTCCGACAACAGTCAAATGTCAGACTTAGCTAGTTAACGTTAGCTAGCTTTCTACAGGCACTGACATTAACGTTAGCTAGCCAGACGTTGACATAAACCTTACATTTAGCTAACCGTGACACATGTAAAACATCAACGTTAACAGTACGCTCCAGTAAGCTAGCGAGGCTAACGTTATCTAGCTAACATAGCTAGCTACCACAACGCAAGAAAATAGCTTGTTAGCTAACACTCAAGCTAACGTTAGAAAGCAAGTTAACGTTAACTAGCTAACTGAAATAAAGTCATTGTCTGATATAAAATGTATTTATGAAAGGACATAACCTATTTAACCTGAATTACCATCAAATTGATAATTAGTAACATTTGTTACGTACGTTTTCCAAATTGTCTGTTGAAATGGCAGTTTGTTAACCTCTACAGGATCGGTGTCCCGTATATGGTACAGATGAGCTAATGTGCGCTAATGTGATTAGCATGACTGTTGTAAGTAATAGCAAACTTTCCAGGACATAGACATGTCTAATATATGGGCAGAAACCTTAAATTTGTGTTAATCTAACTGCACTGTCCAATTTACAGTAGCTATTACAGTGTAAAAATGCCATGCTATTGTTTGAGGAGAGTGCGCAACAACAAAAAACGGCAACTGGTTTGATACATACACCTCTGAAGGTAAATAATGTACTTACATTCAGTAATATTGCTCTGATTTGTCATCTTAAGGGTCCCAGCCATAAAATGTAGCATAGTTTTGAATTTTTATATTCAAATGTAGGAACTGGGTTCTACAATTTGAACCCCTGCTGTCTCTGGCTCAACACCCACCCCGCCTGGCCATCTATATGTGTGAAAGTTAGTGTATAAACTAATGATCCATCATGTATGACATTCCTGGTAGTGTGTAAACTTACATTTTGTATTACCATATCATTTTTGTATGTTCTCTATAGTTATGTACTTGAAAATGTATCAACTGACCAATTCGACACATTTGGGCGGACTTGTTGAAAAATAGTCCAGTATTGCAATGTTTCACTGGATCAATCTGAAACTTTGCACACACACTGCTGCCATCTAGTGGCTGAAATCTAAATAGCCTTTTACCAGATCTAATGTGTTATATTCTCCTACATTAATTTCACATTACCCCAAACTTCAAAGTATTTTTTTTCAAATGGTATCAATAATATGCATATCCTTGCTTCAGGTCCTGAGCTACAGGCAGTTAGATTTGGGTATGTCATTTTAGGCGAAATTTGAAAAAAAGGGTCCGATCCCTAAGAGTTTAACTTGCGTAACACAGCATTCACATACTGGTGGACTTCACTTCAGGTGCTGGTGGTGGGAGAATGAACTACATTATCTCGTGTCGTCACTAATTACCACATCCACAAAGTCATAAACCCCTCCTATTTCTACAATTATATTCTTAAAATGTGATTTTAAAATGTACCCAACCTTAACCACAATGCTAACCTCATGCCTAACACTAACCTTAAATTAATTCGTTTTCAAAATGGCCACTGACGGTACCATTATTTTACAATTCAGGACTATTTTAAGATAAAGTCTCCAAATTCAGCACAGTTAGATTTATGGAACCAGAAAATACTTATGGAGCCACCACAGATTTGGCACCTGGGGGCCATGGCATCTTACAGAATGGCAATGTAATGTTACAGTTGCCTTTTTTTAGATATACCCACCAAATGTGGCACAGAGGTAGATTAATTAACCTGAAAAGTTTAGGCTAGATGATATACATCTCCTAACGTTGGTTGATCTACACCATACATTTGAATACAGGTATTAGCAACTAGTAAATTAGCTGGTTAGTTCAAGGGCTTTTTATGCTGTACTCATCTCTTTTGGAGGGTGTATATTGTCTGTTGCTTTGTTTGGCTGCATTGACCCAATAAATATTATTTTGAATGATGATGTTGGTCACTTTGAGTGCAGGATGTACACCTTTATCTCAGATCAACATTCTAAACTGTGTAAGTAAGTAGCCTTGCACGAGCTGTTCCGGATGACTATGTGATCACGCTCTCCGTAGCCGATGTGAGTAAGACTTTTAAGCAGGTCGACATTCACAAGGCCGCAGGGCCAGACGGATTACCAGGACGTGTACTCCGAGCATGTGCTGACCAACTGGCAAGTGTCTTCACTGACATTTTCAACATGTCCCTGACTGAGTCTGTAATACCAACATGTTTCAAGCAGACCACCATAGTCCCCGTGCCCAAGGACTCGAAGATAACCTGCCTAAATGACTACCGCCCCTAGCACTGACGTCTGTAGCCATGAAGTGCTTTGAAAGGCTGGTCATGGCTCACATCAACAGCATTATCCCAGAAACCCTAGACCCACTCCAATTTGCACATATCCACATATGATGCAATCTCTATTGCACTCCACACTGCCCTTTCCCACCTGGACAAGAGGAACACCTACGTGAGAATGCTATTCATTGACTACAGCTCAGCATTCAACACCATAGTGCCCTCTAAGCTCATCACTAAGCTAAGGATCCTGGGACTAAACACCTCCCTCTGCAACTGGATCCTGGACTTCCTGACGGGCCGCCCCCAGGTGGTAAGGGTAGGTAACAACACATCTGCCACACTGATCCTCAACACGGGGGCCCCCTCAGGGGTGCGTGCTCAGTCCCCCTCCTGTACTCTCTGTTCACCCATGACTGCATGGCCAGGCACGACTCCAACACCATCATTAAGTTTGCAGACGACACAACAGTGGTAGGCCTGATCACCGACAACGATGAGACAGCCTATAGGGAGGAGGTCAGAGACCTGGCCGTGTGGTGCCAGGACAACAAACTCTCCCTCAACGTGACCAAGACAAAGGAGATGATTGTGGACTACAGGAAAAAAAAGAGGACTGAGCACGCCCCCATTCTCATCGACGGGGCTGTAGTGGAACAGGTTGAGAGCTTCAAGTTCCTTGGTGTCCACATCACCAACAAACTATCATGGTCCAAACACACCAAGACAGTCTTGAAGAGGGCACGACAAAGCCTATTCCCCCTCAGGAGACTGAAAAGATTTGGCATGGGTCCTCAGATCCTCAAAAAATTCTACAGCTGCACCATCGAGAGCATCCTGACTGGTTGCATCACCGCCTGGTATGGCAACTGCTTGGCCTCCGACCGCAAGGCACTACAGAGGGTAGTGCGTACGGCCCAGTACATCACTGGGGCCAAGCTTCCTGCCATCCAGGACCTCTATACCAGGCGGTGTCAGAGGAAGGCCCTCAAAATTGTCAAAGACTCCAGCCACCCTAGTCATAGAATGTTCTCCCTGCTACCGCACGGCAAGCGGTACCGGAGTGCCAAGTCTAGGTCCAAAACACTTTTCAACAGCTTTTACCCCCAAGCCATAAGACTCCTGAACAGCTAATCATGGCTACCCGGACTATTTGCACTGCCCCCCCCCCATCATTTTTACGCTGCTGCTACTCTGTTAATTATTTATGCATAGTCACTTTAACTCTACCCACATGTACATATTACTTCAACTATCTCAACTAGCCGGTGCCCCCGCACATTGACTCTGCACCGGTACCCCCCTGTATATATAGCCTCCCTACTGCGGCAGACGCAAGTCTGCCGCAGGTCCTTGCCCCCAATCTATCTCCTTAATGCTGTGGTGGCTCCAAGCAGAGACATATCAGGTCCCATTTTTACTGTCTTTGGTATGACTTGGTTGGGAATCGAACTACCAACCTTCCAATCTCAGAGCAAACATTCTACCCACAAGGCCACCTGAGTCGGTTATATACTAAACTGTGACATGGCCTTTAATTTGTTCCATTTGCAAAACATATTTAGATGGAATTAGAAAAACTAGTGTGTCATACCTTTGTTCATAAAACAAGTTGAAAGTAAAAGATTGTGTGCCAGGCACAGTTCTGACTGAAACACAGCTTGAGAAAATTGTCCACAGCAATTGTGAACTATACCAACCTAATGGCTGCGATATTTTCCCAGTTACAGCTGTATTTAGTCTGAATTTGCTCTTGATATGGGCATTGCAAAGTACCTTAAGTAGCCATTTGCTTACATGCTCATGATACTGGTAGGATGTGAACCCCAGTCTCCCACTCCAGAACCAAACGTCTTAACAAATAGACAAAAAAATGATGTCTTTGGCCAAGGGTGGTTTTAAGTCACAGGCAGGGCTACTTCATCACTAGTGCGTTTTAACTCACCTCTGCTACACTTATCCTAGATTTTTTTTTCAAAAATTTGCCTAAATGACTGCTGTGTTTCCCTCTGTTCTCATTGTAATATCCTGTGTGTTACTGTCAAACCTTTGGGTTTTCAGGAGATCCAGGGCCAGAAGTACCCAGATATAGAAAAAAGTCCCCCTGCTTGCTATTTTCCACTGTCGCTACGTCCAAGGCTATAAAAATAAAATAATAATAATCAAATTGATTAACATGGTTTTGCAAAATGTAGAAGTTCTTCAACAACAATAGTAATTGATACAACTGAGAGAGAGAAAAACTAATTATGAAGTACCTGAGAATGGTGCCATGGGTGGCGTGACAGAGGTGACCGGTGGAGCTTTTCTCTTCCTTTTCTGTGCTGCGGTCTAGCCGATACTTCAGGACAGCAAGGATGTGCCCCAGGTCCTTCGCTATCAGCCCCCCCTCTACTAGAGCTAGGGCTGGGACTGGAGCAGGGGCTGAGGGTCCTCCTGTGGTCACTGGGGAGGAGGTGCTGATGGACGGCACGGTGCTGCTGGTTCCAGGAGAGGCGGTGGTGGGACCCGGTAGTGACCGAGACGGCATTAAACGGGACCCTTCAATGGCTGAAGGGTCAAAAGGGAAGAGGCCACACTTCTTAAACCCTTCCACCACATAGCGCATGTCCTTGCAGCGCTGGTACGGGTAGCAGAATACTCGGGCAAATTCTGATTTTTTTACCATATAGGAGTGGTCAAAATGGTTAAGGTCTCCAGCTACCTAGGAGAACTCAGCCTTTAAAGGGCCCAAATATGCCATGTCCAGCAGCTGCAGGACATGGATGCAGTGTGGTGGAAGACAAATAAGTATAATCCCTTCCCTTAGTGCCGCCGCGAGCACCTCCGGGTCCATGTGGCTCTTGTGCCCATCGAAGATGAGAAGGAGCTCCTTCACTGCATGCTTAATGAAGTGCTGATTGTGCAAACGCCCCCGTCAGAGGACTCCAATTTTGATACAGTAAAGCTTGACAACATTTAGCGTGATATGAATTATCTAATGCTTACAAGTTCTTTCCTTTTTGCTTACTTAGCAGTTCTAACAACATTTAGCAACTAAGCTAGCAACATTAGAAAATCCGGTAGCTATATTTCAGAGGTAAAAAGTTGGATATTAAATGATGTGTGGTCTGTCATTTGAAAACTCTCAAAACCGAACTTACATAAATTGCACTGAAAATAGACATATAGCCAGTAGCCACCCAAACTAGGTCTATCTGAAATATGAAAATGATCAATGAAATAGTCAGGTAGCCTATTGTTCTGGCAATCATGAGTCAGTAGTAGATTGCTAAACTGTATTTTACATTAATGATAAACATAGGCCTAATCTGTTTTTGCTAGGCAAAACTGAAGGAAACAAAACAAGTTCTTTCTTTGTTTTGAACACACTGAAGTCGAAAGTTGGAGATTTCCGAGTTCGCAGTTGTTTTCACCGGGCCTCCCGAGTGGCGCAGTGGTCTAAGGCTGTGCCACTAGAGATCCTGGTTCGAATCCAGGCTCTGTCGTAGCCGACCGCGACCGGGAGACCCATGGGGAGACCCATGGGGCGGCGCACAATTGGCCCAGGGTAGGGGAGGGACTGGCCGGCGGGGATGTAGCTCAGTTGGTAGAGCATGGTGTTTGCAACGCCAGGGTTGTGGGTTCGATTCCCATGGGGGGGTATGAAAAATTAATAATGTATGCACATGTAACTGTAAGTCGCTCTGGATAAGAGCGTCTGCTAAATGACTAAAATGTGACTTGCGGCCAGTGGGTTCAGAACTGGTCATATTTTGGTCATAATAAAGACATTACATATTTGTTTCTTAAACTGGTCATATTTTGGTCATATGACGTCGCGACCATAATATACCCAGAATAAGACATCAAAATGACGTTGTGTGCCCATTGGGCAGTATGGTCCCAGCTCTCCCTGCGCTGTGAGTCATGTGGGTCGAGTCAGCCAGGCTAGTTATACCCACCATGCCTGGAGTATCCAGCAGACTCGGACACTTTTAGACTATCTCAAATGTCTTGGCCCCATTCTGTCTGGTCCACTGAACCCTCTGGATTGCGGTCTCCATCATGTATTCCGCAACCTGGTTTGCCGGCCAGATGTTGTTCAGCCACTTGGTCATCTGGGCTGCCCTCTCACATTTGACTCTGTTGTGAACACAAAGTATTCAATGAATTATAACAATCCGTTTTCAAAATACACAACAAATCTTTCAACATGTGTCGCTTGGTGTGTCCACAGTCCTATGTATTCATGTTTGTGACCCGAGGACCTCCCCTTGTGTATAAAAAGGTGGTATTTACAGAATACTCACTGCGTGTAAGGCTTTCATGTGCTTCTTTAACTTCAGGCTATAGTCGAGTTGTCCAAAAGCTAGAGTTAGCAATTTTTTCTTCTGCAAAAGAGAGGGTAAAAGGGAAAGGGGGTACCCTAATCAGTTGCACAACTGAATGTATTCAACCGAAATGTGTCTTCCGCATTTAACCCAACCCCTCTGAATCAGAGAGGTGCGGCGGCTGCCTTAATCATCATTCACGTCTTCGGCGCCCAGGGAGCAGTTGTTGTTGGGGCTAAACTGACTTGCTCAAGGGCAGAACGGCAGATTTTTCCACCTTGCTGGCTCAGGGATTCGAACCAGCGAACTATCAGTTACTGTCCAAACACTCTTAACTGCTAGGCTTAACCACTAGGGGGAAGATTGTAAGGGATAGTTTCACCCACAATTCTAAATTAAATCTTTGAGGGAAGGGCTGATAATCCAGGTCAAATCTTTGAACAAAGGCAAGGGAGTGAGAAAATAGCAAAATGAATAGGGGCGGCAGTAGCTTCGAGGTTAGAAAGGCAGGCCGATATTCAAAACCCCGAGCTGCCTGCAGGTAAATCTGCAGGGAGTGATCCATCAGCCAGTGGGTTACCAGCTACAATATCTCTGTATACCAGTGGAGGCTGCTGAGGGGAGGACGGCTCATACTAATGGCCGAAACGGAGCGAATGGAATGGCATCAAACACATGGAAACCATGTGTTTGATAACATTCCACCTATTCCGCTCTAGCCATTACCACGAGCCCGTCCTCTCCAATTAAGGTCCACTAACCTCCTCTGCTGTATACTACCTACTGCTGTTGTGCCCTTGAGCAAGGACTTTACCCCTAAGTGCCCATGAGCTGCGCCCAGCTTGTGATGTGTGTGTTGTGTGGCAGGTTGGTCACTATGACAGAATATTTCCTCAAACTTTGGAATCAAAGAGGCAAGGTTCCACTCATTCCGCGTATCTTTAAAAAGCTGTCCATTCATTGGCCTTGACCTCTGTATTTAGTACAGTACAGAAATAAAGAAATGTTAGAAACATAGCTAGCTAGCTAGCTAAACTAACTTGGCTACATCACATTTAAGGTAAACTCTAACATTAGCTAGCTAACAGAATTTGCATCCATCCTCCTCAACTTCACAAGTCCGACTAAAGCTGCCACTGTCAGCAGACAAAACCGACAGACTGGGTTAGAAGTATGGTCACTGTGGTCAAACCTAACAAGATCCGGATATGTATGGATCCACAGGACTTGAACAAAGCGATCAAACGAGAGCACTACTGACTGCTCACTGTTGAGGAAGTTGTATCCATCATGCCAAACGCTAAGATATTCTCTGTATTGGACAAGAACCAAGGGTTCTGGCAGATAAAACTGGACAACTAGAGTTCCAAGCTCTGTACATTCAACAAGCCCATAGGAAGATATTGATTCCTGCATTTACCCTTTGGTGTCTCATCTGCATCTGAGTTGTTCCAGAGATCCGTGGCACAGATGATCGCAGGCCTGGATGGAGTAGTCAACATCATCGATGATTTGTTGGTCTGGAGTCAAAGCATATTCAAGAAGTCGCTACAATAAGCTCCTTCAAGGCTGCAGAGGACGTTCCTCTGACTTCAAAGATACAGTCTCACTGTCACCTTGAGCCATCTCCTGCCTCTCCTCCCCCATCTCATAGCAGAGTTGAAGGAGCACAGCAAGGGGAGCATGCCAATCAACGATGGTCGCATGTAACGAGCCGTGGAAGCCGAAGACAGCAGCCTCCCACAAAGCAGTCTACACTCCCAACGAGAGGGAGCGGATACAAACAACTAATAGTTTCGCCGCCCTGGAGCCTGATCTTCCTGCACCTTCGTCGCTGGGGGTACCTGTGTCTGTGGCTGCTGTGCCTTCTCCTTCCCATAAGATTTCGAAGTCAATGTCGGGAACCTTCTTGTCAGAGGCCTGCACCAGGTGCCAGGAGCTACGGGCTCAAGTTATCCTGCCTCTCACCCGTCCTTAAAGGGTTCTCTGAATCCTGTGAAGCGTGGGAGTGGGCAGATTTCTTTGTCCTTCTCGCCAGCCATGAATTTGGGCAGCTCCATGGTAAGAAATGTCACTGTTCCAGATGCAAAAACACTGCCCTATCCCGGAGCTCGAGTAAATTACACTAAGCTTCTCCCGAATGTTCTACGCCAGGAGATGGAAATCGATTCTATCGTAGTCCATGTGGGTTTTAATGACATTATGAAGGGCAGCTCTAAACGTTTGAAACTGGATGTTAAAGAGTGGATTGATTCTCTGCTAGACACCAATACAATACCCATCATATCTAGCCCTGTGCCGTCTCTGAATTGTGGCATTGAATGCTTCAGCAGGATTCTTTCTCTTTACAACTGGCTGCATGATTATTGCAGCTCAATGGGTGTACATTTTGTTGACAATTTCAATATCTTTTGAAAACAAAACATGTTTTATAAGGAGGATGGGATCCAGCCAAATAATTTGTGTTACTGGATCTTTTCACAGCATTATAAGGCTGCGTTGAGACAATGACTTATCAATAACCCAAGCCTAGCTCAGTTAATCCCTACCATTGTGTCGCTGAGTTGTCATAATGCTTCAACAAATATACATTATCCCAGGGGCGTTGGTAGACACTATTTAAGAAACCTAATTTATGTCCCTCTAACTGCCCTGAATGCCTCTGCTGGTCCTACAGCTATTGTGCGCAGTAATCATGTGCAAGAGTTATGATGGTAGCACTGAGGCGGTGTGCCCAAGTAGGAAGTCCATTGTGTGAAGCTCAACCTGCACTAACATAAATAACATGAGCATGTCTACTTCTGCTAAGTTTCCCAGTAAAGCAATGAAAACAATCAAGCATCCCAGAAAAGTGCTACAAATAGCCCACGTTAACATATGCAGCTTAAGAAACAAGGTTAATGAAATCAATAACTTGCTAGTAACAGATGACATTCAAATTCTGACTATCTCTGAAACTCACATAGATAATACATTTGATGATACAATGGTAGCAATACATGGTTATAACATTTACAGAAAATACTGAAATGCCAATGGTGGAGGTGTTGCTGTTTATATTCAGAACCACATACCTGTAAAGCCTAGAGAGGATCTCATGTTAAATACCGTTGAAGTAATATGGCTACAGGTTCATCTGCCTCACCTAAAGCCCATTCTTGTGGGAAGCCGTTATAGACCACCAAGTGCTAACAGTCAGTATCTGGATAACATGTGTGAAATGCTTGATAATGTATGTGATATCAACAGAGAGGTATATTTTATGGGTGATTTAAATATTGACTGGCTTTCATCAAGCTGTCCACTCAAGAAAAAGCTTTAAACTGTAACCAGTGCCTGCAACCTGGTTCAGGTTATCAGTCAACCTACCAGGGTAGTTACAAACAGCACAATAATGAAAATATCAACATGTATTGATCAAACTTTACTAATGCTGCAGAGATTTGCTTTAAAGCAGTATCCAAATCAATCGGATGTGGTGATCACAATATAGTAGCCATATCTAGGAAAACCAAAGTTCCAAAGGCTGGGCCTAATATAGCATATAAGAGGTCATACAATACGTTTTGTAATGATTCCTATGTTGTCGATGTCAATAATATTTGTTGGTCTGAGGTGTGTAATGAGGAGCAACCAGACACTGCACTTGACACATTTACTGTGTGAAGTTGCTTATTCCAGTTAGTAATAAGCATGCACCCATTACGAAAAGGACTGTAAAAACTGTTAAATCCCCGTGGATTGATGAGGAATTAAACAATTGTATGGTTGAGAGGAATGGCAAATAAGTCTGGCTGCACAACCGATTGGCAAACGTACTGCAAATTGAGAAATCATGAGACTAAACTGAATAAAAAGAAGAATAAACTATATTATGAAACAAAGTTAAATAACATAAAGAATGATAGCAAAAAGCTTTGGAATAGCTTAAATGAAAGTTTGGGCAAAAAGGCATCATTTATTGAATCCGATGGCTCATTCATTACAAAACCCACTGATATTGTCAATTACTTTAATAATTTTTTCATTGGCAAGATTAGCAAACCTAGGCATGACATGCCAGCGACAAACACAGACACCACACATCCAAGTATAAACGGATCAAATTATGAAAGACAAGCATTGTAATTTTGAATTCCGTAAAGTGAGTGTGGAAGAGGTAAAAAAAAGTATTGTTGTCTATCAACAATGACAAGCCACTGGCGTCTGACAACTAGGATGGAAAATTACTGAGGATAATAGCGGACGATATTGCCACTCCTATTTGCCATATCTTCCATTCAAGCCTACTAGAAAATGTGTGCCCCCAGGCCTGGAAGGAAGCAAAAGTCATTAAACTAACCAAGAATAGTAAAGCCCCCTTTACTGGCTCAAATAGCCGACCAATCAGCCTGTTACCAACCCTTAGTAAACTTTTGGAGAAAAAAAATCTTTGACCAGATACAATGCTATTTTACTGTAAAATGAGACAAAATTAGAAAAAAAATCCAGAAAATCACATTGTAGGATTTTTTATGAATTTATTTGCAAATTATGGTGGAAAATAAGTATTAGGTCACCTACAAACAAGCAAGATTTCTGGCTCTCACAGACCTGTAACTTCTTCTTTAAGAGGCTCCTCTGTCCTCCACTCGTTACCTGTATTAATGGCACCTGTTTGAACTTGTTATCAGTATAAAAGACACCTGTCCACAACCTCAAACAGTCACACTCCAAACTCCACTATGGCCAAGACCAAAGAGCTGTCAAAGGACACCAGAAACAAAATTGTAGACCTGCACCAGGCTGGGAAGACTGAATCTGCAATAGGTAAGCAGCTTGGTTTGAAGAAATCAACTGTGGGAGCAATTATTAGGAAATGGAAGACATACAAGACCACTGATAATCTCCCTCGATCTGGGGCTCCACGCAAGATCTCACCCCGTGGGGTCAAAATGATCACAAGAACGGTGAGCAAAAATCCCAGAACCACACGGGGGGACCTAGTGAATGACCTGCAGAGAGCTGGGACCAAAGTAACAAAGCCTACCATCAGTAACACACTACGCCACCAGGGACTCAAATCCTGCAGTGCGAGATGTGTCCCCCTGCTTAAGCCAGTACATGTCCAGGCCCGTCTGAAGTTTGCTAGAGTGCATTTGGATGATCCAGAAGAGGATTGGGAGAATGTCATATGGTCAGATGAAACCAAAATATAACTTTTTGGTCAAAACTCAACTCGTCGTGTTTGGAGGACAAAGAATGCTGAGTTGCATCCAAAGAACACCATACCTACTGTGAAGCATGGGGGTGGAAACATCATGCTTTGGTACTGTTTTTCTGCAAAGGGACCAGGACGACTGATCCGTGTAAAGGAAAGAATGAATGGGGCCATGTATCATGAGATTTTGAGTGAAAACCTCCTTCCATCAGCAAGGGCATTGAAGATGAAACGTGGCTGGGTCTTTCAGCATGACAATGATCCCAAACACACCGCCCGGGCAATGAAGGAGTGGCTTCGTAAGAAGCATTTCAAGGTCCTGGAGTGGCCTAGCCAGTCTCCAGATCTCAACCCCACAGAAAATCTTTGGAGGGAGTTGAAAGTCCGTGTTGCCCAGTGACAGCCCCAAAACATCACTGCTCTAGAGGAGATCTGCATGGAGGAATGGGCCAAAATACCAGCAACAGTGTGTGAAAACCTTGTGAAGACTTACAGAAAACGTTTGACCTGTGTCATTGCCAACAAAGGGTATATAACAAAGTATTGAGAAACTTTTGTTATTGCTAAATATTATTGCTAAATACTTTTTTCCCCACTGTATTCTGCTGCTGGAAAAACATACAGTACCAGTCAAAAGTTTGGACACACCTACTTTACTTTTTACTATTTTATATGAAGCTGGTTGAGAGAATGCAAAGAGTGTGCAAAGCTGTCATAAAGGCAAAGGGTGGCTATTTAAATAATCTCAAATATTAAATATATAAAGAAAAACCCTTGAATGAGTAGGTGTGTCCAAACTTTTGACTGGTAGTTTATGTGTTATGTCTTTACACCCCCTTCTATATTGTGGATAAAGAGTTACCTGTCTAACAGAACATAGAGGATGTTCTTTAATGGGAAACCTGGAACGCTGCACATGTCCATCTGCAGCAGGCTATCAGGCGGAAAAAGACGAGCGCCGATCGCCACCGCAGTGAGGCTCCGGTGTATGCACCGGGAGATCGGGTCTGGCTCTCGACCCGAATCCTGCCCCTTCGCCTGCCCTGCTGGAAGCTGGGTCGGCGGTTTGTGGGGCCATTTAAAGTCCTGAGGAGATTGAACGAGGTATGCTATAGGTTACAACTGCCCATTAATTACCGCATTAACCCCTCGTTCCATGTGTCTCTCCTCAGGCCGGTGGTGGCTGGTCCACTCCAGGAGAATGAGGTACGTGAGGCTCCTCCGCCCCCGTTGGACATCGAGGGGGCTCTGGCGTACTCAGTCCGTTCCATCTTGGATTCGAGGCGTCGGATGGGGGGCCTGCAGTATCTCGTGGAGTGGGAGGGGTACGGTCCAGAGGAACGGTGCTGGGTCCCTAGGAGGGACATCCTAGATCCCTCCATGTTGAGGGACTTCCTCCGGAGTCATCCGACTCGCCCTGCTCAGCGTCCTCCTGGCCGTCCCCGAGGCCGGTGTCGGCGCACGGCTGGAGCCGGAATCAGCCGAGGCTACCCCTCCTCCTTGCTCAGGCAGGCTTCGGCGTTTGTCGTCCCCGGAGTACTAGCTGCCACCGATCTATGTTCCGGTGTTTGTCTAGTTTGTCCTGATTGTTTTCACCTGTTTCCCATTATGTTACATTGTGTTCCGTGAGGTCGGCAGTGTTCAGGTGTATGCGTATTTTGTTCCTCCCTGTTTGGAGGTTTTGTTTGTATTTTGATTACTGTGCTAGTAAAGTTTGTCTGCCAGTAGCTCGGTGTCCTGCGCTTGACTTCGCTCACAGCATACACGTCGCCCTGACAGGACCTCGGAAAATTACAGTTGGCTCAGAACCGGGCAGCACTGCTGGCCCTTAAATGTACATGGAGAGCTAACATTAATAATACACATGTAAATCTCGCACGGCTCAAACTGGAGGAGTGATTGACTTCTTCACTACTTGTTTTTGTAAGAAGTATTGACATGCTGAATGTACCGAGGTGTCTGTTTAAACTACTAGCATACCCCACAAGACATGCCACCAGAGGTCTCTTCACAATCCCCAAGTCAAGAACAGACTATGGGAGGCGCACAGTACTATGTAGAGCCATGGCTACATGGAACTCTTTACCACATCAGGTAACTGATGCAAGCAGTAGAATCAGATTTAAAAAACAGATAAAAATACACCTTATGGAACAGCGGGACTGTGAGGAGACACACACAGAGGCACAGACACATGCTTACACATACACATGATAAGCCTAGAGTCACTCCGCCTTTGCATACTCTCTCCCTTTCATTCTAAAATGTGTGGAATTATTTAAATAGGTATAGCTAGCTAGCTCGCCAGCCATTTCATACAGTTACAGCAGCAGTCTACTAGCTAACCACTGGACACACAGAATGTCGAGTGATGAGGTGAAATGTAACGTTAAACTCCAAAAAGTATTTGTATTGTAATACCATATGGCAGCGTTGTGCAATTTGTCAAGTTACGTTATGTGTTCTGCCGGTTCCCTTGCTAACGTTTGCTAAACCAAAGCTAGTTTTACACAATTACAGCTACAGCTAGCTGCAATAGTTTCAACCTTGTGAAATTGTTTTGTAATAGCCAATGTATGTAAGAAAGTATTTCACATAGCAGGACAAACATCTAGCTAAAGTCCTTCATTGTATGCGCAGGTTGCGTTGGACAATATTGATGATGGCAGTCTGACTAGCAGGGCAAGAGGCAGGGCTAGAGGGAGAGCCAGGGGCAGAGGCAGGCAGCAGAGAAACAGAAATGAGGATGAGAGGCTTTTTGCTTTCCGACGTGATAGAATGGCTGCCTCACCGGTTTGTATTATGTTGAAAATGCCTATAGATTTAACAAAAATAAAGTATTTCTTCTTGAATAGTTCATGTATGAACAGAATAATTGGTGGCTGAATACATTTTGGTTGTTGGAATTTCTCCTTTCAATAGAAACATGATCTAGTTTCATGAATTTGAAATAGAAAGTAATGTGTGAATTGGCTTTGAATGAATTGTAGACCTTGACCATACGTATGAGAAATACCTTTAGGGTATGGATAGAAATATCACATTCTGCCTTACTGATAATAGGCTATGTGTGCATCTGTTCATTCAGGAATTCCTCATCAGGGAGCTGGGTGATGCAGACAACAGGGAGGTGGTGAGGCTGATGTTTCAGCGAGAGCCAGGGTTGGTTTTTGATGTCCTAGAGATTTACCGGCGGCGAAATGGTGAGCCACCATCTGCACATGTACCAGGTGCATCTGTGGCAACTGCAGGGAGATGCCTACAGACAGAGCGAGGAAGTGTTTTTGTCAGGGACCAGACCTCTGTGTAAGCCAGCTGCCACATTTCGCCCATTACTGCCTAGACAACGGATATTTACGTTTGCACAGGCGGTATAGGGTTGACATATTGGCAGTAGATGATGCAGCAGAGCCTGGAGATGATGCCCGGGAGTACCGGCATGCTGCCTACACACAGGTGCAGGAAACAGAGTTGTCATCCCCAGTTGCTGTGTTTGGAGGATCAGAGACACTTTCCTGATCCCCATTCACAGTACACTGGGTTCCACCCTGGGCACCAGGATTCTCAAAGTGTTTGGCATGATGACATACTAGTGTTATGCCCAAAGAGTGTCCGTTGCCAGACACTTATTTGCATGACATTAGCATGGCATCATGTCACTTGCTGTGAACAGAACACAACCTCTCCCTCAGTTTGCATTCTCCACACACAAACACCTGCCAGGTGTAACTTCAGGACATCAAACACCTTCTTACTGGGCACACCATGTCATATCAAAGATTCTAAAGGTTGTTAGTTTATTTCTCACACAAAAGTGTCATCAATGCACTTTCTCCCGGCACAACAAAGTTTAAATGGTAAAATATCAGATTTTATTTATACATCTGAAAGTGTGCTTGAATAAATAATAATTTTACATTAGTTTGTTTGCATATTTGTTTTTTTCTGGATATAAAGTTTCAAAGGCACAATATTACACATTTTAGACAACGTTTGTCTATATTGAAAATTGGTTATCATTTACATAATTCTACGGTTGAAATGTCACCCTCAAAACAACAGTTAACACCAATGACTTGTGCCAGGTCTATGCAGGTAAACGAGAACTTACTCCAAGCCTTGCTGTACATGGGATGTCCAGTGAAATTATTAGGTTATGGTACCAATATTCCAGAGGAGTTTTCAACTGGGATATAAAATACATAACTACTCCTGGACAAATTAACTCAATTACATATTTAAAGTGGTAATCAGCGAGTCGTCCATGACCGCAGGCTCCCCCGCTTCTTGTGTTGTTTAATTATACAATCTATGGTTGTGAGAGAGTGGGAGAGCGCATAGATGCGAGAGAGAGCGCTTGGGCATGAGAGAGCGTGCATGAGCGTGCATGAGAAAGCTCGAAAGTAAACAGCAGAGTAGTCACCTGCTAGCTAGTTGTAGATTTTTAGAAATGTTCTACTGAACAATCATCATCATCATCATTAGTATTGGATCTGGATCAACTCGACCCGAAAAGAGAAGTGAGAAAAAGAGGTAAGTGTTGGGTTTTGTTACAAATGAAATAACAAAAGAGGTGCGTCCTGGGGGTCGCAGACGACTCGCTGATTCCAGCTTTAAGGAGTTAAGATGCAATGTGAACATGATCAAACGCAAGTTAACCCTTAGCTACCAAGAAAAATGGTCAACTGATAAATGGCTAAAACAGAAACTCAGAATATAACCAGATCAAAACACCTATGATCCAGAATCTTGTGTCACTTGTCACCTAACAAGAAATAAAATGTGTGTGTGCCAGCCCAGACATAATATACACCCGTAGAGGCAGATAGAGCCCCATGAACACAGGGATGGGAGGATTAGATGAGGGTAAAGAAGCCAACAATATATTTTAATAGAGCTATGGCTGACAGGTGGTCCGGGTAAGACGTAGCAGCATAGGTGGATCAATGGATCTAGCAGTGTAAAGACCTTTATAGATTGTCACTCTTATTTTGTCTTCTAAACCAATGATTTGTTGGCAAGTTGGGATGTGTGATGTCACTTTTTGTGAAGAGCCTTTTAGGAGGAACTGCTTGGCAAATTGAATGAGGTGATCACGTGATGACGGTGGGCCTTTAATGAAGTAATGTACTCTCAAAAGTAAGGCCATGTTTACAGAGCAAAGTAAACCTATGAAAATGGTCTGGCACTGTATGCACTCTGCACAGCATTAGATCAATACACATTCCATGTGTATGTTCCTGTCATCAGTCTGTGTGTGTGGCCTGGTACATGGAGAAAGTCGTGCATTCAGTTTTGGGGTTGGGACTGGGAGGCAGGCAGGCAGGGAGGTCACTTGATAGTGGAGGCTTCAGAGGGGTCTTTAGAGAGGTCCAGCAGCAGGGGTCTTGGTCCTTCAGGGCCTTTACTGTTAATCTAGAGATGTATTCCAACAGATAAGTCAGAAAAAATATAATTGTTACTATGAGGGGCAAAGAATTCTGTAGTGAAAAAAACTAAATTAAACCGCTTTCAAATTCTGTCATTCTGAACTTTGTATGTATGTGGGTCGTTACCTGGGTTTCTCACAGGGTTGCTGAGCTGGAGGAGGTTTCTGGAGCTCCTGCATGGTTCACCCAACGCTAGAGGGAGAGAAAGAATGCGGAATGTGGAGGTTTACTGTACCGATACCGTGAAATTATAAAAATACAACTATTCATTGACTGCATAGGTATAATCTCCTACAGGCTTTATTATAACTCACTCTGAGGTCTGATGCAATTCTACCTGATATTCCTGCCTTCAGTTTTTTACTTAACTAGGTCACTATTCACTTGTGGTTGCAGAAGTTCTTCAGTTGTTGGTCAAAGAATAGGGGGTATGAGTCCAAGTCTTCTAGGGTCTTCGGGCCTTAGGGTTCTTCTCCTTGGCATCACGCCACCAGATTCCAAACGCTTCCTCAAAATCTTGCATTGGAGGTCCGGAATGTATCCATATGTCTTCTTAATCTTTAGTGAGGAGACACTCCAACGTTTTGCATTTTTTTTATACAGTCTTCTTTAGCTATAAATCAACATAATTTGAGAGTATGCATTGTGTTATAAAATATTACAAATGTACTTTCAAGAACAATTAGTAAGGTCACAGATCTTGCAATCTGAGTTCAACAGAACAAATAAGGTTGTGCATCACCTCCCTCAATGGTTTAGAGAAAGTACATTGGATGGTTTACAATACACTGCAAATGCTTCCGGTAGGAAAAATGCTTCTGGTAGGACTCAAGATCAGCTGTTGATCTGTAAAAAAACACACACAAAAGAACACAGACAAGTCATAATGAATGCATCATGAAATCAACTAAATCGTAATCCTCCTTTGGCTGTGTGCATGTCAAACATCACCCTAATGCAGGGTTTCTTAACCATCTCCTCTGTGACCAATAGACCAATATTTTTATACATTTTCTGGTGGTCCCTGAGGACAGTAATTCATAATGGACCATTATCTGTAACAAATTGCTAAATTGCTCTGGCAGCGATTACAGCCTCGAGTCTTCTTGGGTATGACGCTACAAGCTTGGCACACCTGTATTTGGGGAGTTTCTCCCATTCTTCTCTGCAGATCCTCTCAAGCTCTGTCAGGTTGGATGGGGAGCATCGCTGCACAGCTATTTTCAGGTCTCTCCAGAGATGTTAAATCGGGTTGGGCCACTCAAGGACATTCAGAGACTTGTCTTGAAGCCACTCCTGCGTTGTCTTGGCTGTGTGCTTAGGGTCATTGTCCTGTTGGAAGGTGAACCTTCGCCCCAGTCTGAGGCCCTGAGCGCTCTGGAGCAGGTTTTCATCAAGGATCTCTCTGTACTTTGCTCCGTTCATCTTTCCCTCGATCCTGACTAGTCTCCCAGTCCCTGCCGCTGAAAAACCTCCCCCAGCATGATGCTGCCACCACCATGCTTCACCGTAGGGATGGTGCCAGGTTTCCTCCAGACGTGACGATTGGCATTCAGGCCAAAAAGTTACATCTTGGTTTCATCAGACCAGAGAATCTTGTTTCTCATGGTCTGAGAGTCTATAGGTGCCTTTTGGCAAACTCCAAGCGGGCTGTCGTGTGCCTTTTACTGAGGAGTGGCAGAGTGCTGCAGAGATGGTGGTCCTTCTGCAAGGTTCTCTCATCTCCACAGAGGAACTCTGGAGCTCTGTCAGAGTCATCATCGGGTTCTTGGTCACCTCCCTGACCAAGGCACATCTTCTCCGATTGCTCAGTTTGGCCAGGGGGCCAGCTCTAGGAGTCTTGGTGGTTCCAAACTTCTTTCATTTAAGAATGATGGAGGCCACTGTGTTCTTGGGCACCTTCAATGCTGAAGACATTTTTTGGTACCCTTCTCCAGATCTGTGCCTCGACACAATCCTGAATCGGCGCTCTACTGACAATTCCTTCAACCTCATGGCTTGATTTTTTGCTCTTAATTACTGGCAAACATTTTGAATACTACAGAGGGAGACATGACAGTACCAGAGAGATACACCCTTTCATAGGCTACTCAAAGAAGGCAGGAAACAAAGAGAGGGACACAAAAACACAGAAACCAACCATAGATGATGTACACACAAGAAAGTTCACACTACAAAATAGCCATCATTGAAAGGAATAGGAAAAAGGTATCTAGCTATTCTCCTATTGAAATTAAGCATGTGTTCTCACCTATCTGACAGCGTGGTGCTGGATGCCACTTGATAAAGCAGGCAGAGGTAACACTTTCCTTGGAGTGGATTGTGGTGGGGCCTTTTCATAACTAGAAGATGAGAAATTACATTTTTATTTTGTTCATGTCCCATTATTATATCACATTATATCTAGCTAGCTAGCTAGCTTGCTAATGAATGTCACAAAACCTAGCTAGTGAGCGTGGTTGTCAACTCTCTACCAAACTACATAATGTAAGCTAGCTAATGCAAAATGTATGTAGGTTCTAAATGATCATGACTCTCAAAAATACACATGCTTATGTCAATATCCTGACTGGTTTTAGATCGTAAATACCATGTACACCTTAGTTATTTATCAAGACAGCCATACAATTTAGATAGCATAAATCTAACCCGGATTCTCCATTCACAAACATCACAGCTAACATTAGCTAAATAGCTACTGTGTAGCTGGCGCAACTTCTTGGTAACGTTACCTGTCAAGCAGAAAACAGGCCATCTCTGCATCAGACTTCAGCCCTTTTAGGTCCATAACTTCTCTCCAGCAATTAAAATTGTTACCTATATTTACTCTGTTTTTTTCCGAGCCTTATCATTTAGTCGCTTGGCTAAACTTCTCATTTTTTTGGCACCTGTATCCACCACCAGTGGGGCTGCCATTGTTGATTGCGCTCGGAAGAAGATGACCACGCCTCCTAGTGACGCTGCTCAAAGAGGGAGGGTGCAACCCTCCAATTCGAAAACAAGAGACGCACTGTCTATTGTTGACCAAATGGAAAACTGAAATTGTGAACGCAATTTTGTAAGGGCCCAAAGCATTTTTTTTTGTGTGAAACACTATCATTCCACTATCACAGCAGATATATTATGGTCATTTTATGACATTATAATGCAACAATTCTACATAATGCTCCTTTAATGGTGCCTTAATGTTGCTGGATCCCAGGAAGACTTAAAGTGGATCCTTAATAAATACAAATACAAATACCTAGAAGCTAGGCAAAGAAATGCACATAACAGACACGTTGAGTAGAATGAAGATCTGCTGGGAGAGGAGTTGGTGGTAAACTGGATTATACCTCAGCTGCCAATCTATAATAATTATAATATGCCATTTAGCAGACGTTTTTATCCAAAGCCACTTACAGTCATGTGTGCATACATTTTTACGTATGGGTGGTCCCAGGGATCGAACCCACTACCCTGGCGTTACAAGCACCATGCTCTACCAATTGAGCTACTGAGGAGAAGCTACAAGCGTTCAGGAAAGCAACAGCAGAAGATCCAAAATGCAACTGCTGAGAGAAACAGCAATGAGTGGATGGCCCAGTGAAAAGAGTGCGGTTCCCAAATAAATCCATTCATACTAGACATGTGCAATGCCACAGATGTCTCAAGTTTTGAGGGAGCGTGCAATTGGCATGCCGATTGCAGGAATGTACACCAGAGCTGTTGCCAGGTAATTGAATGTTCATTTCTCTACCATAAGCCGCCTCCAACGTCGTTTTAGAGAATTTGACAGTATGTCCATTCGGCCTCACAACAGCAGACCACGTGTAACCACACCAGCCCAGGACCTCTACATCCGGCTTCTTCACCTGTGGGATTGTCTGAGACCAGCCACCAGGACAGCTGATGAAACTGAGGAATATTTCTGTCTGTAATAAAGCCCTTTTGTGGGGAAAAACTCATTCTGATTGGCTGGGCCTTGCTCCCCAGTGGGTGGGCCTGGCTCCCAAGTGGGTGGGCATATGTCC
The DNA here is from genome assembly GCF_020615455.1 of Coregonus clupeaformis. Classification (NCBI taxonomy): domain Eukaryota; kingdom Metazoa; phylum Chordata; class Actinopteri; order Salmoniformes; family Salmonidae; genus Coregonus; species Coregonus clupeaformis. Next base: position 30,382,085 of record NC_059231.1, on the reverse strand, counting down.
TCCCAGGCCCACCCATGGCTGCGCCCCACCCAGTCATGTGAAATCCATAGATTAGGGCCTAATTTATTTATTTCAACTGATTTCCTTATATGAACTGTAACTCAGTAAAATCATTGAAATTGTTGCATGTTGCATTTATATTTTTTGTTCAGTGTAAGACCATGGGCAAAGATCGGCACTGATCTGTTTCACTACAACAGCTCAGAGTATCTTCTCTGTGTCGACTAATACTCAAAATATCCAGAGATCACCAAACTGAGTGAAACTACGAGCAGAGGTGTCATCACAGCCATGAATCGACATTCTCTAGGCATGGCATAGCAGATGTTGTCATTTCCGAAAATGGTCCATGCAACGAGTTCAGATGTTTTGCTTGAAAGCTGGGAGTTCGAGCACATAACTTCCAATCCAGGACACACTCAGTCAAATGGACAATAGGAGAGGACTGTGCAAACAGTCAAGAACCTGCTCAAGAAGGCACAAAGTAGCAAGAGTGACCCCTACATAGCTCTACTGGAGTACCGCAACACACCACTAGAGAGCATAGGGTTATCACCAGCCGTTCAACTACTATTGGGACGACAGCTGAAGTCCAAATTGCCAGCCTCTAACACCCTACTGACTCCTGAAGGTAATGTTCAAATCCAAGACAAGCTGAAGAACAGACAGCTTAAACAGAAAGGTTACTACAACAGACAAACGAGACAACTACCAGACATACATGAAGGTGAAAACGTCAGTATCCAGAGAGGAGACCTGTGGCAACCAGCTGTTGTGCTGAACAGGCATGAGCAGCCAAGGTCATTCGTTGCTCGTACGACGGATGGAAGAATATACAGGAGAATCAAAAAGCATCTGCTGAAGACAGGCGAACGAGCGTGTTGACAAACAGTGTCAGAGAGAGACATTAGTGTTGACTTTGGGATCACAAACACTCATGTGGATGATAATGATCAGTCAGTATCTATCAAGATCACATACCAGCCTGACACACCTCAGAGACAGTCACAACCGTGTCAGATAACTAGATCAGGTAGAGAGATCAACGTTTCAGCTAGATTCAGGGACAAAAAAACACGCAGCACAGACTTACACTTAGTTTATGTTCATGTATATAAATGAAAATAATTGGGATGATGTTGTAATTGAATGTAAGTGCTGATTGAAAGAAAGAAAATAAGGGTCAGAAGTTTTGTTTCTTTGTTTAGTTTTGCTGGATGTAAGATACACCAGTATTGCACATTTGAGGCATTATTTCATGTTTATGTCACATAAAAAATTTTATCAAATAAAAAACATCTTAAGAAAAGGGACGTGACGTACTATACAGGTATCCATAGCTGAACTAGAGTGAAGTAATGTGTGAAGTTTATAGATCTAGACAGATCTCTGTTGTCCGGTTCATTAATATTGTATCAATATAACAGTAGGTAGCTAGGTAGATAGCTTGTTTTCCATTTTCCAACAGATGTTTCTAATTCCCCTGATTGGTCATCAACGGTTACTGGTCTTGGAACTTGTTGCCACAGGTTTGCCACAGATTCAAATTGAATCCCGAGAGAATTGTCTGGTAGAAAAAAACCTCTGCCGAACTGTTTGCCACTAGCGGCAATAAATATTATTGTTGCCAAAGGTTTGCCGCAGATTCACCACTAGTGGCAAACGTTTGCAAACTTTTGGCAACATTTTGTGGCACACGATTTAGTTTGCAGAAAACTTGCCACAAACTTGCAGGACGTTTCAGCAACAAATTCATTTTTGTAAGGGTCTGAACTTTAAATGCAAAATGTAACCAAGAGAAAATGTCAAGCCCTACCCTTGTTACAGGTTGTTTAAAGGTCCACTTTCAGATGTTTTCTCTATTATTGTATTTTCCAACCTCTGATTCTCACATTCAGGATGCCACCGACCAAACAACAGTTAAATGGCACAACAGCAGTTGTGCAGTAGTACAATAATACAATGCATTCACAAACAGCAGGGTTCAAATTACCTGCAGGAGGCAAGTCCGTATTTGTTATGTAAATGCCTGGGACAGTATAGGCCTACCATGGTGTCATTCAGTTACAGTAACAGTTATATACAGTAGAGTATACATTCAAAACACACTGTTTGCTTCTCAGCTGGGCTCTCTGACTCTCTCCGACTTAGCTAGCCCCGCTACAGTGTTGTAATTGAAACGGATGGCTTCAGACTAGGAAAAGGTCACTAGTCGTCACCAGTCACATTCAGTTATGATACGGATCACTTAGGTCACGATACACGGGCCTGCTTAGACTAGTGTCACCTGCAAGTTGGGAGCCCGCTGCAGATCATGGCTACATCACATGCTCCATTAATTCTGGTGCAGGGAGTTAAAGATCACCCCTCTACATCCGGCGAGCATGCCCCAAAAGGAAAAGACAGTTGTTTTTCTGCCCTCACAGAGGGGTGTCCTGTGGCTCCCTCAAACTGAGTTTAGGGGATTTGGATGGGTGGAAGGATTAATGGAACTGATGGGCAGATGGCTTGATGGGTTCAGTCTCTCCCTAAAATACAGTACCCTTTGAATACAGTTGTAGATACTGTAAAATATATGTGTAGAGTGTTTATTAATTATCTTTTGCTATCTCATTCTGTGACTTAATGTTCATGTTGAATTTGGGTTTAGGTTTAGGCAGGGACGAAATTAGAGAAAGGTCATCACTTTAAAATAAGTAGGAATCCCCAACAATTCCAGCCCTAACCTTAGGTGCATGCTTAGTTGATGAAATAAAAAATGTCCTAGAATAAATCAGGGCAAACATTTTTACGTTGGAGAAAATATGGCACAATCATGGATAGTCACTGGTGTGCCATGAGGATTTTGAAAGAATTATGATTTTGTATTTTTATTCCTTCTTTTACCAGGTGAGTTAACTGAGAATACATTCTAATTTACAGCAACAACCTGGGGAAAGTTCTAACACATAGTAAAAAATACATACAGTAGTTAACATACAAAATATATAAGCAAGCAAAAAACACAAACACAATAAAAAAAAACGACATAAGATCAAGCATAGAATCATAAGAAACAACCACATTATTCCTTAAAAAGGTTCTCAGACAGCCATCTGAACTGCCTCAGAGGCACCAATTCATTCAATTTTAGCGAATTCTGTAGACCATACCACAAGCAGGGTGCAAAATAGCTAAAGGCAGATTTTCCTAACTCTGTCAAGATCTAGGGATTTCCAGAGTTAGCCATCCCTGAGACCGTGTCTGATAGCTTTTATTTCTGTAAGTTAACAGAGAAGTGAGGTATGGTGGTAGTTTATGCAAGAGGGCTTTATAAAAAAAAAAGTGTGCAATGCATCGATCTACAAGACTTCAAAGAGGGCCAGCCTTCTTTCTGATACAGAGTGCAGTGTGCTGAAACTATCGGCCGTAATAATGCGTAATGCACTATGATAAACTGCGTCCAGTGGCTTCAATACAGTGGCAGCTGCATATATATATGCGATATCGCCATAGTCTAAGACCGGAATCAAATCACATGTGACAAATACAACAGGTATAGACTTTAACGTGAAATGCTTACTTAAGATAAAATAAGAATAATTTGCAAATAAGAAAAAAATAGTTAATAGTAGCACAACAAAATTAGAATAACGAGGCTATGTACAAGGAGTACAGGTACCGAGTCAATGTGCAGGGGTACAGTGTAGCTGAGGTAATTCAGGTAACATTATTTATTACAAGATTTAGTTGAGGTTTGGAGTTTAGTGAATGATTTGTTCCAAATACAATGCTTTTAGTTTTAGAAATATTTAACTTATTCCTTGCCACCCACTCTGAAACTAACTACAACTCTTTGTTAAGTGTTGCAGTCATTTCAGTCGCTGTAGTAGCTGACATGTATAGTGTTGAGTCATCCGCATACATAGACACAATGGCTTTACTCAAAGCCAGTGGCATGTCATTAGTAAAGATTGAAAAAAGTAATGGGCCTAGACAGCTGCTGGGGAATTCCTGATTCTATCTGGATTATGATGGAGCGGCTTCCATTAAAGAACACCCTCTGTGTTCTGTTACACAGGTAACTCTGTATCCACAATATAGTAGGTGGAGTAAAGCCATAACACATATGTTTTTCCAGCAGCAGACTATGATCAATAATGTCAAAAACCACACAGCCCCCACAATATTTTTAGCATCAATTTCTCTCAGCCAATCATCAGTCATTTGTGTAAGTGCTGTGCTTGTTGAATGTCCTTCTCTATAAGCATGCTGAAAGTTTGTTGTCAGTTTGTTTACTGTAAAATAGCATTGTATCTGGTCAAACACAAATTTTTCCAATAGTTTACTAAGGGTTGGTAACAGGCTAATTGGTAGAGCACGGCGCTTGTAACGCCAAGGTAGTGGGTTCGATCCCCGGGACCACCCATACACAAAAAATGTATGCACGCATGACTGTAAGTCGCTTTGGATAAAAGCGTCTGCTAAATGGCATATTATATTATTATTATTATAAAGGGGGCTTTACTATTCTTAGGCAGCGGAATTACTTTTGCTTCCCTCCAAGCCTGGGGGCACACACATTCTAGTAGGCTTAAATTGAAAATATGGCAAATAGGAGTGGCAATATCGTCCACTATTATCCTCAGTAATTTTCCATCCAAGTTGTCAGACCCTGGTGGCTTGTCATTGTTGATAGACAACAATATTTTTTTCACCTCTTCCACACTCACTTTACGGAATTCAAAATTACAACGTTTCTCTTTCATAATTTGGTCAGAAATACTTGGATGTGTAGTGTCAGCAATTGTTGCTGGCATATCATGCCAAAGTTTGCCAATCTTGCCAATGAAAAAATAATTAAGTAGTTGGCAATATCAGTTGGTTTTGTTATGAATGAGCCATCTAATTCAATGAATGATGGAGCTGAGTTTGCCTTTTTTTCCCAAAATGTCATTTAAAATGCTCCAAAGCATTTACTATAATTCTTTATGTAATTTATCTTTGTTTCATAGTGTAGTTTATTCTTCTTTTTATTCAGTTTAGTCACATGATTTATTTTGCAGTATGTTTGCCAATCGGTTGTGCAGCCAGACTTATTTGCCATTCCTTTTGCCTCATCCCTCTCAACCATACAATTTTTCAATTCCTCATCAATCCACAGGGATTTAACAGTTTTTACAGTCATTTTCTTAACGGGTGCATGCTTATTAGTACTGTAACTGGAATAAGCAATTTCATAAATGTGTCAAGTGCAGTGTGTGTTTGCTCCTCATTACACACCACGGACCAACATATATTCTTTACATCAACAACATAGGAATCACTACAAAACGTATTGTATGACCTCTTATACACAATATTAGGCCCATTCTTTTGAACTTTGGTTTTCCTAGATATGGCTACTATATTGTGATCACTACGTCCAATGGATTTGGATACTGCTTTCAAACAAATCTCTGCGGCATTAGTAAAGATATGATCAATACATGTTGATATTTTCATTATTGTGCTGTTTGTAACTACCCTGGTAGGTTGACTGATAACCTGAACCAGGTTGCAGGCACTGGTTACAGTTTGAAGCTTTCTCTTGAGTGGACAGCCTGATGAAAGCCAGTCAATATTTAACCCCCCCGTTGTCCTAGGGTCAAAATGACCCGCCACTATGTTGAAACAACTTTATTTAATTTTTATATTTTTTGGATCATTTGTGAGAAGGAGGCAGTGATACTTTCTTTAAAGTCTCACTGCCTCCTTCTCACAAATGATCCCAAAAATATAAAAATTTAATAAAGTTGGTTCAACACAGTGGCGGGTCATTTTGACCCTAGGACAACGGGAGGGTTAAATCACCCAGAAAGTATACCTCTTTATTGATATAACATACATTATCAAGCATTTCACACAAGTTATCCAGATACTGACTGTTAGCACTTGGTGGTCTATAGCAGCTTCCCACCAGAATGGGCTTTAGGTGAGGCAGATGAACCTGTAGCTATATTACTTCAACAGTATTTAACATGAGATCCTCTCTAATCTTCACAGGAATGTAGTTCTGAATATAATCAGCAACACCTCCACCATTGGCATTTCTATATTTTCTGTAAATGTTATAACCTTGTATTGCTACCACTGTATCATCAAATGTATTATCTAAGTGAGTTTCAGAGATAGTCAGAATATGAATGTCATCAAATTATTGATTTCATGAACCTTGTTTCTTAAACTACATATGTAACGTAGGCTATTTTCAGCACGTTTCTTCTGTGATGCTTATTTGTTTTTATTGCTTTACTGGGAAGCTTAGCAGCAGTAGATGTGCTTATGGTCTTTATGTTAGTG